>NC_140965.1:11228690-11297034 GCF_056783735.1 Eptatretus burgeri | reverse complement strand
GTGTGCGAAGTCGACCTGCGGCGAGGTACGATCGCCCGGTCGACCACTCGCGCAGGTACTTAGGTAGGTCGAATTTGGCGAGCAAACCTATCCTGCACGGGTGGGCAATTGGCACAATCGTGGTGAGGTTAAACCCCCACCCATGACTGGCTCCGGGCGATAGTTCCCAGAGGGTCACGACTGAATTGTCTGGTGGGTGACATGTCGTGATTCGAGTTACGTGGCCGGCGCACGCCGGCGGGCGCAAATTCGTAACAATATACATATATATGTATTTATAAATGTATGTATGTGTATATATGTTGTTACGAATTTGGAATTCAATTGCACACAACATACAGGTTCCTTTAGTCAGCTCTGTCGATAAAAGTGCTTGTTCCTTAGATAGCTCACCTTCCATTGTTTAAATGTTTAGAAATCGATTAGTTGCGCTGTTATTCAATTAAATAGTTAGGGAGCGCTCACGAAACAATGGAGATGCCCCTCCCCCTCTTCTGCGAAGAGGAAGAAGAGCCCTCCCATCCCATGATTCATGACGTCAACAACTCCCTCCCACCCGTGATTGAGCGGGGGATGGATCACGAGGGCATGAGTCACGCCGGGAGCGGGGGAGGGGGCGGATAGGAATAAAAAAGGGATACTCTGCTTTGTTCGGGCGGGCTTTCAGTAGAGCTTCCGCTTCTGCTTGAGGCTTTTAGTAAGCTTTTTGCTTCGGCTTGGCTTTTCAGCAGGCCTTCGGGTTCTGCTCGGCTCGGAGTTCTTGGTCCTCGCTTTGTTCATCGGCAGAAAGTTGAGATGGTTGCTCGGCTCGAGCTGCTGGTGGTGGCTTCTTGCTCTTGATTCGTGTTGAGAGGCTTTGTTCATCGGAAGAGAGTTGAGCTGGTTGCTCTGCTGGCTCTTCTTGGTTTGTGGAGCTCTTTGTTCTCCGCTTGGTTCCCGGCTTGGTGCGACTCATCGGCCTCATCTTGGAAGTGGTTCCTCGGGGAAGCGACGCATCGACGGGAAGGATCGGCGCCTCGTCTGACCAGCACGTGTTGAGAAGCGTGAGAGGATTTGCTGGAGCTCGGGAAGGATCGTGGCTCATGGCGATTGGATCCAGCTCGCTCTTGCTGGAGCCCGGGTCCAAACAGCTGGAAGACCACACGAGCTGGAGAGGTTTGATATAGGTTCTGGGTTTCAGCTCACCTGTCCTCCGAGCTGGAGCGCGTTATTAAAGGCCTCAGCCACCATTTCGTGTGTGCGTGTGCGTGTGCGTGTGTGTGCGTGTGCGTGCGGATCATCCGTATGATCCGCATAGTGATTTGGCACATGTTTTATGCCGGATGCCCTTCCTGACGCAACCTTGGTCGCCTCTTACGACACAGGGATATGGTACACCTATTTTAACCGGGGTATACACCGCCCAGTACACTGGTACTCACTTCGCCGACCTCAGAAGGATGACAGGCTGAGTCAACCCCCTGGTGTATTAATTCAGTAGCCCAACGGGGCTTGAACTCAGGACCTTTTGGATCCCAAGCCGCTGCCCTAACCACTGCGCCAACACCAGGATATGTATATGTATATATATATATATATATATATATATATATATATATATATATATATATATATATATATATATATATATATGTATGTATGTATGTATGTATGTATGTATGTATGTATGTATATGTATATGTATATGTATATATATATGTATATGTATATGTGTATGTATATATATATATATATATATATATATATATATATATATATATATATATATATATATATATATGTATGTGAGGGGTTTAACCTCACCACGATAGTGCCAATTGCCCACCCGCGCAGGATAGGGTTGCTCGCCAAATTCGATCTACCTAAGTACGTGCGCGAATGGTCGACCGGGCGATCGTACCATGCCACAGGCCGACTCCGGACACGAACCGCTTAAGCAGTCTGTTCCGTGCTACAGTGATAATCGAGCGGCGTTATCGTCGGCCTTGACGGTTCCAATTAATTACCGGGATGTTGAACCCACTACGAACCCCTTACGTGAAGCAAGATGGAAATTCAAGCGAAGGAAAGGACGCAGCGAAACGGGGAACAAGTTCACACAAGCACGTTTATTCACACACACACACACACAGACAAGCACGGAAGGCACGTATTTACAGTCACAATAATCAAAATGCACATATAAAGCGAAAGCAAGAGTTAAAACCGACTACGCACACACACAGCAACACTTAAACAGTTCTACTTGTCGGACAGGTGCCACCCACAGTCATTTACACAAACCCAAAGAAAAGAAGGAAAGGAATTCGCGACTTCCCTTTTGCGGCTGGTGAGTCCCTCTCCCACGACCTTCAGCGTGGTCGCGGCGGGCGAACCCTCTCTGGCACTCCCCATCCGGACGCGCAGGTCCACCTCACAACTGGTGCTGCCGCGTCTCCCATCCGTGCCTTCGTGACAGGGCCGCTTGCCAAGCCGCGGGCGCAGGACCTCTTCCCTCGACAAGGCAAGCAGACCGGAAGCCTCGAAAACCAGACTCTCGAACCAACTCGACCAACCCACCAACCGAAGACCAACTCTCGACCAACCAATCAACCGAAGACCAACTCTCGACTAGCTATCGTGACTAGCTCCCGGCGTTGTTCCGAGAGGGTCACGACTGAATTGTCCGTTCCGGTGGGAGGCGGCCGCCATTCGAGTCGAGCGGCTGATCGCACGCTGGCGGGCGCGAATTCGCAAAAAGATATTTCTTCTTCTTCTTCTTTCGGCTGCTCCCGTTAGAGGTCGCCACAGCGGATCATCCGTATGATCCGCATAGTGATTTGGCACATGTTTTACGCCGGATGCCGTTCCTGACGCAACCCTGGTCGCCCCGCAACAAGATATATATATGTAGATATATATGTGTATATATATATATATATATATATATATATATATATATATATATATATATATATATATATATATATATGTGTGTATATATATGTGTATATATATATATATATGTATATATATGTGTGTGTGTTCAAAAAGTATCCGACCTTTGTTCATAAAAAAATACTCTTATCCAGATACAACAAACTTACACTAAACGGTTCTGCCACTGTCGGAAGCGGTGCTGGAACGCCTCTTTTGGGATGGCGCACAGCTGGTCCGTCGCATTCCGCATGATGTCTTCTCTGGACTGAAATATGGTCCCTTTCAGGGGCATTTTCAGCTTGGGGAAAAGCCAGAAGTCACACGGAGTCATGTCGGGAGAGTCGGGAGCCTGACATTCTTCACATCAAATGTGAAGAATGGGCGGGTGCGTTATCGTGATGGAGCTGCCAATTGACCGCTGCCCACAGGTCCGGCCATTTGCGTCGCAGAGCATCACGAAGGCGACGCAGTACCTCTTGGTAGTGCTCTTTGGTGATGGTTGTGCCGTGTGGTGCGTACTCGTGATGAACCACGCCACTGGAGTCAAAGAAGACGGTCAGCATGACTTTGACATTGCTGCGGACCTTCCTTGCTTTTTTTGGCCTCGGGGATGTTGGATGCTTCCATTGTGATGACTGGAAATTGGTTTCTGGGTCATACCCATAAACCACGGTCTCATCGCCAGTGATCACTGTGTTGAAGAAGTTGGGATCGCTGTTCACAGTCTCCAGCATGTCCTGTGCGATCTCCAAACGGAGTTGCTTCTGCTCGATCGTTGCAGCTTTGGCACAAACTTCGCTGAGATTCTCCTTCAGCCCAAATCCTCAGTCACAAGGGAATGAACGGATCCAATGCTGATGCCCGCCTCGTCTGCAAGGTCTCTGATCGTGATTCGACGATCCTGCATCAGCAGGGTCCTCACTTGGTCAATGAGTATCTCATTTCGAGATGTTGAGGGCCTACCAGAACGTGCTTCACTTTCCACTGATGTGCGACCATCTTTGAAGCGGTTGTACCACTCTTTTATATGTGTGGTGCCCATTGCTTCGTTCCCGAAGGCCTGTTGAATCTTGCGGATCATTTCCACTTGGGAATCGCCAAGCTATACACAAAATTTGATGCAGTAGCGTTGTTCAAGTTTTTCCGCCATTTTGTCAAAAACGAAAATCCGACGGCGCTCACTTACACTTCCTCACTCATCGGCGGTCTGTCGGCGACTGACAGCTTCTGCAGACGAGAAAATATTCACGCATACGAATTAGGATCGCCTACATACGTGCACCAAACCACGCTTCCCTAGCTTCATTTGTTTACGCACGAAAAATTAAGGTTGGATACTTTTTGAACACACCTCATATATATGTATACATGTGTATATATTGTAACTGTTCTAGGAACCGTACGCATACAACATACAGGTGTCCCAAGTCAGTTATGCCGTTAAGTATATGTGTAGACAGAACTCTTCCTTGTGTGTAGTGGGAAATCGAAGGGGTGCGTTGCGATGTTTCTTTAGTTCGGGTAATAAATCTTTATATCCCATCCTCCATTGTGATCCACGGTACCCGAGCGCTTGCAGCCTTCGGTTCGGTTTCAACAACGTACCACGGTCCATCTGTTGTCTCTGGAGGCTCGTTTTTCCGAGACAGAATCTTCGCTGTCGCAGTTCCTATTCGGCTTCTCCAAATGCTCCAACTCTTTCTTGACGAGTCCAAACGCGTGGAGTGGGCGGGCCTCGCCGGTGCCTGACCGAGGCCCCGCCCAGAAAGGGTGGACCCATGGGAGCCCCATCCAATCAGGGCGGACAGTGACATCAGTTTTGATGAAGGCCCCGCCCTGCTGAGGGAGGTCTATAAACCACGACACCATCCTCAGTCTTGAGTTCTTTGGGGGTCGTTGTTCTGTGCTTGGAGGCTGGAGTTGGTTGGAAAACGAAGGGGTTACCGCTGCCTGGCTCCGCTCACGTCTCGCCCCGACTACTGGTCCCGGCCCAATCGAGCTCCTCCATGGACCCGAACTCCACACGGGCGGCTGTGGACCTGACTGCACGACTGTTGGCAGGTGCCGCACCACGGAGCATTCCTTTCCCCAAGACTCAGGTACTCTAAAGAACTGCGACCTCAGCCCGCCTCCCTCCCTGGCTGCAAAAAGTCCTTTGCCTTCAACTGGGTTTATTTTGTCTGAGTGTGTGGCGCCAGTCTCATAAGTAGAAACTGTATAAGTGTTTCCGATCATTATAAATCTTGCCTGTATAATTCCCACGTAAGTCTGCTCTGTGTCTGCTTTATTAGTTGCTGCAAATTGTCGCACTCCATCTTTCTTTCCCCTGCATAACACCCCAACAAACCTGTTTCTGTGCCACATAAATTTCCTCGTTTATTATAAATAAATGATTGTAAAAATGTTCCCAGTTCGTTTTCGTCTTTTCCTTCATTGGTCCAGCATGGTTCGGATCTGAGTTTTAGCCGGGTCTTTGTTCCCGTTAATCTGCTCATCCTAGCCGGCACGGCTTTGACAGTTCCGCTCGACTGCACCCGAACCGGAGTTGGTAGTCGGTAGTTGGAACTCTACCGCAGTCGGTAGAGTGACCCGTTCGAGCAAGACGTGCCGAGGGCGTGGTTCCCCGGTAGATGACACCACGTGGTTAATTTGGTAAATTGGTTCTAGACAAAAAGACCCTACGCTACGCGGTGGAGGTATTGGCATCCACGGTCGGTTCAGCGACCCGCCGCCTCACGGAGTTATCCATGAGCGACGGCCTCCAATTCCGGGAGTCTGGTGGGAGACGACGTAACTTCCCCCACCTTGCGGTCGTTCTCGCCACCGGTCCCGACCCGCAACAATATATATGTATGTGTATGTATATATATATGTGTATGTCTATGTATATATATATATATATATATATATATATATATATATATATATATCTGTCTGCGCACACACACACACACACACACACACACACACACACACACACACACACACACACACACACACACACACACACACACACACACACACACAGTCTCTGTCTCTCTCTCTCCTTTATATATATAAAAAACTGTACTATCTTGTCATTCTGCACTGCCTTATGGGTCACAACTGATGACGTACAATCATTCCATCATATGCTGATGACATCTGTTGTGTTTTAGTGGCATTCAACATCACCCCTTTGTTATTTCATTAATTTTCCTGAAATATTAAAGTGTCCACATTTTCTTGAGACACTCTGTATATGTGTATGTATCTAGACCAATATATGTCTATATATACATATATATTATTTGTCTTTTTAGGGCAAATCAGCTCTTTGGTCACACCTACTTACCTATCAAGATAAGGAAGATGAGAAGACATCGGATGTTGACAGGAATCTGGGTATGCCACTGACACGTTCTTGCTCGCCAGCAATGTTTCAGGAAAGGACATGTGGAATGTTATTGTTCTTCTGTTTCCCAGGAGGCACAAGAAGCAAAAGTGGCAGGAAATCCCGAAGGAGTCCCACGATGCCTCGTCTCAAGGTCACAGTTACTCAGGACATGAGGTATTTTTGCAGACCTACTATCACCTTCTCCCTCTATCTTCTCTCTGCTCTCATTCTTGTTATAGAAAATGGAAAAGGTGGCTTTTGCTACTTTGGATGGTTTGTTTACTGAGAAAATCATGTTGATGGTAAATGCACTGTGATTTTAACACTGCTGGACATGGGTGATTTATCTGCTTAAACCCTCAGGCATGTTCAGAACATTGATGAGATCAAGACAGATGTGGGCCGTGCAAGGGCTTGGGTGCGTCTCTCGTTGGAGAAGAAGCTCCTGGCGCAGCATCTGAAACAGCTGTTGTCAGATTGTGATCTTACAAGGTGGATCAGCTGTGTGCACCACTGTTAGGTCAATTATTGGAACCATTCGGTGGATGGATTAAGCGAGTTTATGTTAGAATCACAAGGTGAAAGATGTAGAGTGCTGAAGCTCACCCTTGCACACCATAGTTGCACATATGGATTACAGGCAGTAGTCAGTGACTTGTCTTTTAATCCTTTGGAATAAAAGATTATTAAGCTATGTTGTTGGTCCTTTAACTTCAACCTTCAAGGCAACCTTCCTCCTTCAAGGCAAAAAGAGGAGGAGGACGAGGAGATTGGGACCGTACTCTGTGCAGAGCGTTGGTGCTGCTTAAGCAGTCTCCTTAGCTATTGGGCACAATCCTGGACGGGTCGCCACTCCGACACAGGATACCAGCATGCTGGCACTCATTTTGCCGACCTCGGAAGGATGACAGGCCGAGTTAACCCCACCTTGTATTAATTCAACATCTGAGTGGGATTTGAACTCAAGACCCTAGGATCCAAAGCCCTCCGCCCTAACCATTAAGCCAACACTAGGCATGACAAAAAAGAATGACATCTGTTTGTGAAGCTGTCCATGAAGCCGTGTGACTATAAGTCTGTTAATTACGTAATGTTTGAACACCAGTTGCACCCTGACTTCACACACGTACCTTTATTAATGACATACTATTGGAATGTACCTTTCAACCCTTTCGACTGCTGAGACCCCTTCGACCGTTGAAGGCCCTGATGATCCAAAAAACCCCAAGGACGAAGATGACTAAAAAGACCCACAAGATCCCCCAGACACCTTTCACCTTTAAGACCTTTTCAACACTTTAGACAACTTTTGATCCCTTCACCCTTTAGACCCTTAGAACTTTTAGACCTTTTGTATGCCTAAGGTCCCTTGAGACAACTTAAACCTCAAAACCATTTAGACCTCTCACACCCTTCAGACAGATTAGACCCATGACCATTTAGACCACTTAGACCTTTTTATATTACAAATAAATACAATATTACAAATACATTTGTACAAAAGAAATGGTTCTATTATGATTGGTGTAAATCATGACAACAAAGCAAATCTGTGACGTAAATCTCTGTAACGACGTGTGGAGAGGCGAGCGTTGCCAGCCGATCCACACTCGTAACTTATAAAAATAGATATCTGCAATCACCAAGGGTAATCCTCCCCCATCACCGACGATCCAATGATGGCCATATTTTTTTTTTTTCATCATGCCACATGACCTTGACCTTCAACATTTACGGATAGAGTGTAGATTAAGAAAATGTGTTCCCTTCTGCAGTGTGTACATAAAAAATTTCATCATGAAAATCGTAAGAAAATTATTCAAGTTATGATAAAAAATGTTTTTTATTAATTCGGTCACAATCTGAAAAAAGTCGGCCGAGAACATCTTGGACAATTATGATGCAAGAACATCTTGGAAGACCAAGTGGTCTTTGAGGTTCTGCATTGGCAAAATTGAGCGATGACAAAATGACCGTTTTTTTACAGCCATTTTTCCCTGCTGTGCAGGGGTTTGGCTTTTTCTTGAGGCAATGTTTTATGGCCGGATGCCCTTCCTGACGCCAACCCTGGTCGCCTCTTACGACACACAGGGATATGGTACACCTATTCTAACCGGGGCATACACCGGGACCAGTACACTGGCACTCATTTCGCCGACCTCGGAAGGATGACAGGCTGAGTCAACCCCCTGGTGTTAATTCAGCAGCCAACGGGGCTTGAACTCAGGATCCTGGGATCCCAAGCCACCACCCTAACCACTAAGCCAACACCAGGCTTAATTAAGCGATGACAGAAAACACGTAATTTTTTTCAGACCACCATTTTAAGTTTTCTAAATTACTCAGGGCAATTAAATTGCTCAGGGGGAGCAGTTTTGTGCTCTGCCTGGAACACAGGCATCATCCCAACTGACTGGAAGAGGGGCCTTGTTGTCCCTCTCTGGAAAGGGAAGGGTGATCGCCAAGACTGCAACAACTACCGAGGGGTGACGCTGCTCTCAGTGCCGGGCAAGGTCTTTGCTCGGATAATTCTTGATAGGGTTCGCCACCATCTGCTTGAGCACCAGCGTCCAGAGCAGTCAGTCTTTACACCAAAGAGGTCAACGATTGACCGTATCCTTGCCCTTCGTGTCCTCACCGAACGCAGACGAGAGTTTCGGCAGGGGCTGCTTGCAGCCTATGTTGATCTCTGTAAAGCGTTCGATTCAGTGAATTGGGATGCCCTCTGGAGGATTCTTGGTCTTCGTGGGGTGCCACCAAAATTGATCGATCTGATGTCTGAACTCTACTCTGGTACTGAGAGTGCTGTGAAGTGTGGTGGTACCATCTCTGACTTATTTCCAGTTGTTGCTGGAGTTCATCAGGGATGTGTACTTGCCCCCACACTTTTCAGCACTTGTATGGACTGGATTTTAGGGAGGATGTCGGAGAGATCAAGCTGCGGTGCATCGTTTGGGAATGTCAAGATCTCGGACCTTGATTTTGCTGATGATGCAGTCATCTTTGCGGAGACTTTAGACATCCTTTTGGGGGCCCTCGAGGTGCTGAATGAGGAGTCGGAGCCGCTGGGATTACGGGTTTCTTGGGTCAAAACTAAGATCCAGGCTTTCGGTGACATCTTGGATGCTGCTGTCCTGTCTGTGTCTGTTTGTGGTGAGGATGTTGAGATCGTGGAGAGATTCACTTACATTGGCAGTGATATTCATGTCTCTGCTGGCTGCGAGTCAGGTCAATAGACGTCTGGGTCGGGCCTGGGGAGTCATGGATTCATTGGATCATGGGGTGTGGCGCTGCCGGTACCTGTGCGGGAGGACGAAAGTCCGAGTCTTCAGGTCCTTGGTACTTCCAGTCTTGCTCTATGGGTGTGAGACTTGGACTCTGACCAAGGATCTGAGACGGAGACTTAATTCCTTTGGTACCAGGTGTCTTCGGAGAATCCTTGGCTATCGCTGGTAGGATTTTGTGTCCAACGAGCGGTTGCTGAGAGAGACTCGGATGAGATTTGTTACCTGCATAGTCCGTGAGCGTCAGTTGCGGCTGTATGGACATGTGGCTCGTTTTCCTGACGCTGATCCTGCTCACCAGATTCTCTCAGCGAGGGAGTCTCATGAGTGGAGGAGGCCAGTGGGCCGACCACGTGCCTCATGGTTGCAGCAGGTTGACCATCATCTCAAGGAGATGGGGATGGGCCTGGCATCTGCCTGGGGATGGCCAGACGGAGGCCCCTGGAGTACCGGCGGAAAGTGGACGCAGCGACTCGCTGTTCTGGCACATGCTCCCATACCTGACCTGACCCACCATTTTACCTTCACCTTTAACCCGGAGAGGTATATGATGTCCATTAATCGTAAATGCGGCTTACTCTAGGGCTTGGGTATATAGAGAGGGCAATTTTGTTCAGATTGGACAAACCTTAGTTGAGTTGTGGTGAAAAAATCTGAAAATATCTATAATTAGGTCATGACTTTGAAAATTATGTCAATCCCGAATACCTTATATTCCCATTATTGAGGCTAAATTTAATTTCAAAAGTCCCAACCGACTCGGAGATACAGCTCGGAAATTGGCAGAAAAATACCGAAATGGTGGTTTCGTATTCATGGGGGTCGAAGACTCTCTGGTCAGGTCAGGTCAGGTATGGGAGCATGCGCCAGAGCAGCGTGTCGCTGCGTCCACTTTCTGCCGGTACTCCAGGGGCCTCCGTCTGGCCATCCCCCAGGCAGATGCCTGGCCCATCCCCATCTCCTTGAGATGCCGGTACCATTAAAAACTGGGTACACTAATTGCAGAAACAAACCTAACAACAGGTATCAGCCTCCCCCTATCCTATGGGGGTGGGGAAGAGGACATAAATAGAATGAGAGATGAACAACAAAATGTTTGCAAATTTTGGACTTCTCTAGACTTTGGGAAGACGCGCAATTCTGGCTTCGAGGTCATTTTCAAGGAAACTTCGATTCCTTCACCGTTTAGAGCAGTTTCAAATTTTCTCAGCCAAGTATTAATTGGCGAATTCAATTAGCCTTCTTTCAAGATCTAATTATGGTTTGTGATGCTTCATAGGCCCCCATTTTAACCATAAGCCATATAAGGAAAGGGTGTTGGTTCGCTTCTTCAACAAGGTTTTTGCTCATTATCGCTGTGGAAATGCTCTATCCGCCCAATCATTCCAGCTCTTGACATCTGCTGGAAACCATCCAAATGAAATGTAATTTTAATTGAATAGAAACAGGACATGTTGCCAGCAGGCTTTGTGTATTGTTCCGTGTGGTTGCAAATGCCAGGAGATTATACAAGTGGTACGCTTTCCTCTGCTGTGAGGACGAGAAGGAACAGTTTCTGTTCCATTTGCTGGGCC
This sequence comes from Eptatretus burgeri, assembly GCF_056783735.1. Taxonomy (NCBI): domain Eukaryota; kingdom Metazoa; phylum Chordata; class Myxini; order Myxiniformes; family Myxinidae; genus Eptatretus; species Eptatretus burgeri. The sequence continues at coordinate 11,285,881 of NC_140965.1, read as the reverse complement.
TTAATGCTGTGGATTACTTCTGCTTCACCAATGTCTTCACCACAGTTTGTAAGTTGCAGTGTGGTGATGTTTCCATGATTGAGATTGACTCTAGTTTCGCTATCCCTTGACCACTGACTCCTTAATGCCGCCTCCTAGTGATGTGCTACCGAGTCCTAGTGGTGCCGAGTCATACTTTGGGCATGGCGTTGACCACAGCTAACCCCTGGGTGTGTGTTTCTGGTGAGCTGGGAGCCACAGGCATCTTGCACGTACCACGCAGCACCTTGGAGGTTGTGTTTGAGGTCTGTCTCTTCATTCAATGGTGCAGTGTCTGCAGCAGGTTCTCAGTTTTGTGTGCAGTATGGTGGATGGGTAGCATAAGTTGTTAATGATTTGTTTTCCCTCCGGTAATCTCTCTCCTTGTAACCGGGCAGTGCGCCAACCTGGGCCGCTTGACAACGGTGCAGATCGGCCACGACAACGCGGGTCTTCTCACCAGATGGCCAGTGGAATACGTCATTGTGCGGAATGAAATAACTGGACATTTGTACAGGTATTGCAGTTGATAATATTGGGTAACTGTGCTGACGTAGTTTGTTTTGTTGTGACTTGCGGCTGTGCGTGATGATTCTCACAGTGAATTGGAAACATTGTCATTTCTGCCCAGGTTCCCCTGTGGTCGATGGATTGGTCGTGGGGTCGACGACGGTAGTTTAGAGCGGATCCTTGTTGGAGAACCTGTACTGGCGTCCCCAGGTGCTCGACAGAGCTTGCGCCGCCACTACCTCCCTCCAGCACCACGATTAGCTGTTGCACCAACCAAGAAGCATCTGGGTATCGTGAGGGATCGCCACATTAGATTTGATACTGCAGAACTGGTTGAGAATCAAAGATCCAATTTGATCCTCATGTATTGCTTTATAACTTTAGATTTTTCAATTGTATCGTTCTCGTTAGTCGCTTGTCAAAATAAACTTCTTCTGATGTAATTATTCTCTTCCAATATGGGGGTGGGGAGGGGATTGTCTCAATTAGATGAACCTTGATCAAAGTTGTAAGCTTTGTGACATACTTGTATCTGGGCATTTCACACTGCAAAGATGCCCTCATCACGTAACTGTGTAGTTTGGAGGCAACTGGATGTTTTCAAATGGACCGCAAAAAGCTGTGGGGTTGCAAGAATAGCTCAGAGCGTACCAACCTTTGATTTGCCTTGTCTAAATTTGAGTCCCAATCTGACCAACTGTCATCTCGGTGAGTGACGGGCAGGTGGTAGCATCAATTTGTGCACTGTCCTTTTCGAGAGCATGCTAAGTTGGTTGACATGTCAGCTGGCATTGTTTTTTTTATCCAAGATTTTATGGTTATGGAAGAGCAAGCTGACAGGGTAAAATGGCACTGATATAGCAAGAAAAGGGGAGGACAAGGAACTAACCTGCAAGTATGGTGGTTCGGTTAGGTTAGGTTAATGGGAGTATAAATGATTGAGGGTGGGGGATGACACAAGATGGTGGTGTACCTGTACTGCCTGCTTCAAGCCTTGGAGATAGGAGTGGGATTATGCAGCCTCGGGAAGGCAGTTTCACAATCAGGAGAAAAGAACACAAGAGTGGAGTTGTGTAGTAAGCCGACATTCAAATAATTTAATCAGTTCTTGGAAGAATGTGCTTATTCTGGAATTGCTGGAAGGAGCAAGTTGGGAGGGATTGGTGTGTGGGGTGGGGGGTTTGGGAGAAGGGTCGAATGGCTTCAAGAGCAGGAGAGCGGATACAAAATAAAAAAACATGCCACCGTGACTTGCTTGTGATGAAGAACGACAGGCCTTGTGTTCAGGCTTTATCATGGGAGATTCCAATAAAGTTATGTGTTGGATTCTACAGATTCAAGGAAAAACAGATGCGATGCTGGGGCATCAGAGAGATCAGTACTCCATCGAGCTGTGAATAAAGGGACTTGTAGGCTGTGACTCTGTGAGTAGTTCCGATTTTTCAAGGAATCGCTTGGAAAGGTGGAGGATGCCCAGTGTGGCTGTTTTTTGAGGCCACACAATTCTGGTGGATATTAAGCATCCCACACCACATTTTGAAATGAATAGACCATCGTGTTTTTGATGACCTGATCAAACTCCAAATTCATGCCCTGACTGAAGATCGCTTCTCCGGTATCCTGTGATGGAGTATTAACTTGTCCTGGTCTCCTTCATAGCTGTGGAAACTGTCATGAGTATTCCTCGATTGAAATGCAACATAGTTTGAAAAATCCTGCCTCCTGCTGACACTCGAGTTCAAAATGTGTTTACATTTTTTAAACTTGTCGAGAAATATCGGAGATTAACTGTGACTACAAAGCTAAAGCTACTTGTGATGTGTTTGGGTTTTCATGCCAGTGAGCCCAGGACAGATTCAAGAGGTATTGGGAGAAGCTGTGAACAACCTGGTGAAGCATTTCCACAAACCTGAGAAAGAGGTTGGTAGTTTGAGGACGTGTAGGCCGTGAGGAACAGGTTGAATTACAGATGAGTTCCATTGCATGATTTAAAGTTTTTGTGATGAGAGAATTGTTGTCCTCGATTTCCTAGCGTGGAAGCTTGATTCTGCTCCTGTGTGGACAAGCCAGCCTGGTGTCTGCTCTCGAACTGGTCCTTCATCATGGCTTCAAAACTGCGCGGCTATTCCAGAAGCCCGTATTTATTTGGGACTTCATCGGTAAGTACCTCGCTGGTCAAAGGGGCCCGTGTGCACAGTTCGTCTTTTATTACCTCCGCCACCAAAGGTGATCGGAGGTTATGTTTTCAACCCAGCGTGTTTGTCTGTCTGTCTGTCTGTCTGTGAGCAGGATATCTCAAAAAGTTATCGACGGATTCAGACGAAACTTGGTGATCAGGTTGGGTGTGTGGCAAGGAGAAATTGATTCGATATTGATGAAGATCCGGATCTGGATCCAGATCCGAGAATTTTAAAAGTGATTCTTCACCATCACCAATTGATATGTAGCATGATATCTCAAAAGGTTATTATATGGAAGGATTCAGACAAAACTTGGTGCATGATTTGGGTCGGTGACAAGAACTAGCCAATAAGATGTTGGTGAAGGTCTGGATGCAGATCCAGCCATCCATCCCATCCATCCACTGGGACGGGACTCTGTGCAGAGTGTTGGTGCTGCCTAAGCAGTCTCCTTGGCCATCACTCGGTTACAAAATGTAAACTGCTCAGCCTGGCAGAGGTATACCAGTTGACCTTTTTTGTTTATCATCAGGATTAGTTAAGATCCTCAGAGAATTGTGTGGAGTAAGAAAACGTGTTTTGAGTTTTTAATTTGGAAGCTGCAACGGTGCTGAAATCAAAGATATTTTGGCCAACTAAATATTGCCCACTTTGGTCGCAGATGAGATATATATATATATATATATATATATATATATATATATGTATATGTATATGTATATGTATATGTATATGTATATGTATATGTATATATATATATCCTGGTGTTGGCGCAGCGGCTTGGGATCCAAAAGGTCCTGAGTTCAAGCCCCGTTGGGCCACTGAATTAATACACCAGGAGGTTCACTCAGCCTGTCATCCTTCCGAGGTCGGCGAAATGAGTACCAGTGTACTGGGCCCGGTGTATACCCCGGTTAAAATAGGTGTACCTTATCCCTGTGTCGTAAGAGGCGACCAGGGTTGCGTCAGGAAGGGCATCCAGCATAAAACCTGTGCCAAATCATTATGCGGACCATAACGGATGATCCGCTGTGGCAACCCCTAACGGGAACAGCCGAAAGAAGAAGATGAAGATATATATATTTGATATGACAGGGCGTAGTGGCGTGCGCCTGTAATCCGACTACTCGGAGGCTTGGGTTGGAGGATCGCTTGAGGACGGGAGCTCTGCGCTGGGCCGCGCTATGAGAGGGTGTAGGGCAGCCGGAATCATGGCAAAGCCCAATTCTTATCCCTGTGTCGTAAGAGGCAACCAGTGTTGCGTCAGGAAGGGCATCCGGCGTAAAACCTGTGCCAAATCATTATGCGGATCATAACGGATGATCCGCTATGGCGACCCCTAACGGGAGCAGCCCAAAGAAGAAGAAGAAGAAGAAGATATATATATATATATATATATATATATATATATATATATATATATATATATATATATATATATATATATTGTGCAATGTGTGGTTTGGCTGGCAGGATAGCCGACAAGAGATATGCGCACTTTACTGAGCTGTCGAGCACGAGTTGGAATCTCGACCCAGCCATAAACTGTCACCCTGATATTTCACAAGCATGCCGAGCCCTCAAAGTGTGCACTGTCCATCAGATGAACCTTAAGCTGGATGTCCCGTTTGCTGGAATTAGTTGGTAGATGTTAAAGTTCCCACGGTGTTTTTCATGAAGACTCGGCAGGTTATTACTGGTACCCTGAACAACTTCCAAATCCCTGCTCTAACCCACAGAGGATACCATCGGCAGCACAGCGGTGATCCCAGCAATGATGCAAACCCGCAGCAACGTGCTGCACTCAAAATTATGGAGCGCTTTACGGGACGGTGCCGCGGCCATATAGGATTACTGTAAACTGGAAGCCTTTGGTTTCCTATTGTTTTTGCCTTTCTTCAACATTGGGGAAAGTTTTAAAAGAACGATCATAACAACATTCAGTAAGTTGCTTTTTTAACTTTTATTTTTATTTTTAAAGCTTCCGTGCTTCCGACCCTGTTGATATTGAAGGAATGATTCTTCTTTTCTTGGCAACAATTTTTCACTCCGAATTTCTTGTAGACCTCTACCGATAAAATTGAACTTCACAGGATTATTCCAAATTATCGAATCTTGTGCATATCATTCGATGAACCTGGTTGGTTTGAAGGATGACCATCTTGGATTTGTGAAATAAATTTCAAAAGTCGTCATCTACAGAACCACTGTTCATATTCGAATGATAGCAAATGTCAGATATGTTGGACTCGGACTCGGGTGCTTGCATCTTTGCAAAGTTAAAGGTGCTCGATGAAACCAACATGGCCGCCATCAACCAATCACAACACTTACTTCCGTTGTCGTAAATGAACGAAAAGTGTTTGTGGGTGTGCGTGCATATGTATTTTTTCACTTCTTGACCGTTGTATCATGAACACTTGTGGCACCATAATGGTCACCTTCTCTATTTGAACGTCATCCTACATGGGACAGCTCACATGGGTTCGATACCTGACTATAAACTATTTGGTGCTTCACAGGCAGGATGTTACAACATAAAGCATGCCGTCTTTCAGATGGATGTTGAGCTGGGTGTTACGTCTGCTTGTATTATGTGGTGGACATTTGAAGATCCCACTGTGTGTTTCACTAAGTGTAGGTGAGCTATCGCCAGCACCCTCAAATGTCAAATTCCTGCCCAAATCGCTTCAATCCAATGTTTGGCTGAGCCAGCCGGTTTGTGAAGTATTTGGGACAAAATGTTTCCTTGACGACCCTGCACTAAGGTGGGAAACATTGTAGTCGTTGTAGTAGTTGTCGTGGTGCTCGTATTATTGGTTTCAAAAATACATTTGAAGATGTCTCGTGGGTCCTTCTTTATGCCTGGTGTTGGCTTAATGGTGAGGATGGTGGGCTTGGGATCCTAGGGTCCTGAGTTCAAATCCCACTCCACCATTGAATTAATACCTGGTGGGGTTGACTCGGTCTGTCATCCTTCTGAGGTCGGCAAAATGAGTGCCAACTTGCTGGGACGATTGAGCCGTTTGAGTATCCTGCGTCAGAGTACCCATCTGACGCACTCACCCTTCTGACTCATGAGTACCCATCCAGGATTGTGACCAATAGCCCAGGAGACTGCTTCGGCAGCACTGACGCTCTGTACAGGGTATGGTCTGGATGGATGGATGGATGGATGGCTGGATTAGTCCTTCTTTGAACTCTCAGTATCACGGCTTGGAAGATTCGGTAGTTGGTTTCAACTCCAATTTTTAACATTTTGGCCACTTTGATTAGGTTTGTCATTTTATTCCAGTCATGTAAAGACAGAACATTTACAGTAATGATTGTTCCTCGACTTGGAACTTTTTACAATCCTAATCTTGCATTTCAAGTTTTGCAAAACGTGAGAAATGATGCACCTCTTAACAATAATTAAGGGCCGTTCGGGTTCACACACAGTGGTGTGAGCGATGCAGTTACACACTCGACACTGATTTCATGAAGAACTAGAGAGTTCACAGAACACGATAATGTTCTAATATATATGACAATTTTAAATCGATAATTGTTTTAAAGATCATTGAAAAAAAAAACCTGGAAGTATAGCGCGACTGAATCAGTCTTAAACATCGCCCTTGTACACTGTGATAAGACGACGTTAAATTGCAGCTTTGAAGATGGAGGCTTTATTGATCACCACACAATGCAGTGTCAATCACCATCACACCTCGCCATATCGGCGGCCTCTTCTTCACCCAGATACTGCACCCTCTCATTCCATGCCCATTTCCCAGGGGCTGCGTTTGGCAGCTCCTATGACATACACCACCCGATAGAACATGTCCAAGTACTGCAAAACTGGAGATTCTTTTCAGTATTATGAAGATTATTTGTGTTCTAATGTAATTCAATTGAAACTAGAAGGGCACTCGGTCGAGCGCATACCTCCACTACGTAATGCCTGGTCCATGAGAATACATCGGGCCCATTACATTTTTGAAATAACGTGCTATATATTGTTTTTGGCCCGATCTCTCAATGGTGAATAATCACTTAAAAAATAATCAGATCCAGATCCGGATTTGGATCTTCACCAAAAGTGAATCAATTCTTTCTTCTCACACACCCAACCTGTCCACCAAATTTCATCCAAATCCATCCACAACCTTTTGAGATATCCTGTACACAGACAAATAAACAGAAAGGGGTGAAAATAGAACCTCCTTTACCTTCGGTGGTGGAGGTTAATAAAGGTTTAAAGGCAAATAAATTAATGAAATCTGGGTTGTAATGCCGTTTTACCAAGTGTTTATTTCATCACCCTGCCTAACAGGTTACATTAGTTTGACCAAGTGTTTATTACATCACTCTATCTAACAGGTTACATTAGTTTGACCAAGTCTTTATTCCATCACCCTATGTAGCAGGATACATTAGTTTGACCAAGTGTTTATTACATCACCCTATCCAACAGGTTGCATTAGTTTTACCCAGTGTTTATTACATCACCCTATCTAAATGGGCTGTCACACCTTGACGATTTAGCCAGCGTATTCCGATTTATGAAAAATTTGTCTAAAACGCTGGCACACGTCCAATACGTTATGGGTATGTTATGTGTATGTTAGTTGCATGCTGAAGAACACTACCATAGGTCGTATTACGCTGGTTTAAGACGTTGTACTTTTTGCTTGTCCAAAAAATTTTGCATGCTTGAAATTTTACGACGTACTCGGCGTTTGGCTCACACGTTCCGCTACGCTGGCCATAAGTTGTAGGCACGTTATGCGATCGTTGATGCATGTTAATTGTATGTTACTCATAAGTCGAAACACGTAGAGGTAATATTTGTGTACCCGAAACTTATTTCTAACCAATGAGTAACGTTTTGTAAGCACGCTACATGAACGTTGTTCACACTTCGCAACACGCTACTTGAAAGTTCCTCATACGTCAAAACACATCAAAGTAATGTTTAGGGTACCCGTGACTTATTTATAACCTATGAATAACGTGCTTTGGAATTATTACGCTATGCATACGCTAGACTATCGTTGTGCATAGGTTGTGGACGACTAAAACACGAAAAACAATCGTTGGTATAACTTATCTATAAGTTATCGAAGCGTTCTGTGTTCATTACTAGTACATTATGCATTTGTCAAAGTCGTTTTTAATACTTTAAAAAGTAAAACAAAGAAATATTTCATCGTGGGAATGAGAAAAAAATTAGTCGAAAAGAACATCAAACAATGGTGTAAAGTAGTCTCCTATTCGTGGACGATAAGAGGATCCATCATCACCCACACCCACACCCTCCCCATCACGCTCACATACTACTACTGACAGACATACTACGACTACCAATGCTACCACGACAACTACTACTACTATTACTACTGTCACGCACACCAACTACTACTAATAGTATTACCACTACTGATACTACTGGTATTGACATCTACTCAACATGGAGTCTGGAACAATGATGGGTTCCTCTTGTGAAGCCCATTTGCATATATACCAATTCCCCTAAACGCTGCCAATACGCCATTACACGGGAGATGGAAGTTAGAAACACGTTCAGTAAGTGCTGTGGTCGTCCGGAAGATGTCAATCTAATTAGTCTACATACGACAATGTGCGTTTTTTAGATACATTACAAATAGGTTCATAGCATGTTAGTCAAAGGTGAGAAGCACGTTATACTTGGGTTAAACGCATGCTAGTCATTGGTTCATAGCACGCTAGTCATTGGTTCAAGGCAAGTTACAAATAGGTTCAATGCACGTTACTCAGAGGTTTCAAGCACGTTAAACATAGGTTCAGAGCACGCTACTCATAGGTTAAAAGGATGTTACCCATTAGTTGAAAATTAGGTTGCGGGTATGTTAAATATTACCTTGACGTGTTTTGACTTATGAGTAACCTACAAGTAACGTGTGTCCGTCGTGTGTAAACGATCGCGGAGCGTGCCAGGAACATATGACAACGCATGCGGAAAGTGTTTGCCATACGCCGAGTACGTCGTAAAATTTTCAGCATGCTTGAAATTTCACGACGTATTACACGTACCACGTGATATGACAGCGTACTTCATTGTTTTCCAGCCTACTCTTAACGTATACACAACTTACCTACACCATATTCGACGTGTGCCAGCGTTTTAGACACATTTTTCATAGGTCGGCATACGCTGGCAAAATCGTCAAGGTGTGACTGATGTTGACACTTCAAATTCTCAGGCGGTTATGATTTAAATCGGCGTCCAGCAGGTTCTTAACAGGCAACGCCACGAGTTCGCCGGCAATACGTTTAGCGTGCTATGCGTAAGTTAAACTATCATTGGGCATAGGTTGTGAACGTCAACAACAGGCGAAGCATTCGTTGGTAAAAGTTATCAATAACACAACGAAACGTTCTGTGCCCGTTAGTAATATGTTATGCATATGACCAACACATTATGAATATGCCCAAAACTTTAAAAAAAACATTAAAATTTCAGCGTACGCCAACGTTTTACATACATTTTTATACATTGCCATTGTTGGCTAAAACGTCAAGGTGTGATAGGGCCCTAACAGGTTACATTAGTTTGACCAAGTGTTCATTACATCACCCTATCTAACAAGTTACATTAGTTTGACCAAGTGTTTATTACATCACCCTATTGAACAGGTTACATTAGTTTGACCAAGTGTTTATTTCATCACCCTAACTAACAGGTTACGTTAGTTTTACCTTTACAAAGTGTTTATTGCATTCCCCTATGTAACAGGTTACATTAGTTTTACCTAGTGTTTATTACATCACCCAATCTAACAGGTTACATTAGTTTTACCAAGTGTTTATTACATCACCCTATCTAACAGATTACATGAGTTTTACCAAGTGTTTATTACATCACCCTATGTAAGAGGTTACATTAGTTTTACCAAGTGTTTATTACATTACCCTATGTAACAGGTTACATGAGTTTTACTAAGTGTTTATTACATCAACCTATCGAACAGGTGACGTGATTTTACCAAGTGTTTATAACATCACCCGCTGTAACAGGTTACATTAGTTTGACCAAGTGTTTATTGCATCACCCTATCAAACAGGTGACATTAGTTTTTCCAAGTGTGTATTTCATCACCCTATCTAACAGGTTACATTAGTTTTACCAAGTGTTTACATCACCCGATGTCACAGGTTACATTAGTTTGACCAAGTGTTTATTACATCACCCAATGTAACAGGTTAAATTAGTTTTACCAAGTGTTTAGTATATTTGTTTTACCAAGTGTTTATTACATCACCCTATCGAACAGGTGACATGATTTAACCAAGTGTTAATTACATCACCCTATCTAACAGGTTACATTAGTTTTCCCAAGTGTTTATTTCATCACCCTATCTAACAGGTTACATTAGTTTTACCAAGTGTTTATTACATTCCCTTACGTAACAGGTTACATAAGTTTGACCAAGTGTTCAATACATCACCCTTTCCAACAAGTTACATTAGTTTGACCAAGTGTTTATTACATCACCCTATCTAACAGGTTACATGAGTTTTACCAAGTGTTTATTACATCACCCTATCTAACAGGTTACATTAGTTTTCCCAAGTGTTTATTACATCACCCTATCTCACAGGTAACATTAGTTTTACCAAGTGTTTATTACATTCCCCTCAGTAACAGGTTACATAAGTTTGACCAAGTGTTGACTACATCACCCAATCTAACAGGTTACGTTAGTTTTACAAAGTGTTTATTACATCACTCTATCTGACAGGTTACATTAGTTTTACCAAGTGTTTATTGCATCACCCTATCTTACAGGTTACATTAGTTTTACCAAGTGTTTATTACATCACCCTATGTAACAGGTTCCATTAGTTTTACCAAGTGTTTATTACATCACCCTATCTAACAGGTCACATTAGTTTTACAAAGTGTTTATTTCATCACCCAATCTTACAGGTTACATTAGTTTTACTAAGTGTTTATTTCATCACCCTATGTTGCAGGTTACATTTGTTCTACCAAGTGTTTATTACATCACCCTATGTGACAGGCTACATTCGTTTTACCAAGTGTTTATTGCATCACCCTATCTAACAGGTTACATTAGTTTTCCCAAGTGTTTATTACATCACGTGATCTAACAGGTTACATTAGTTTTCCCAAGTGTTTATTACATTCCCCTCAGTAACAGGTTACATTAGTTTGACCAAGTGTTTACTACATCACCCAATCTAACAGGTTACGTTAGTTTTACCAAGTGTTTATTACATCACTCTATCTGACAGGTTACATTAGTTTTACCAAGTGTTTATTAAGGCCCGGTCACACCTTGACGTTTCAGCCAACGTGTCCCGATTTTTGAATTTTTTTTCTAAAACGCTGGCACACGTTGAATACGTTATGGGTAAGTTTTGATAACATTGAGAGCACGCTGAAAAATACTGCCATACGTTGTTGTACGCTGGCTTTAAACGTTGTACTATTTGGTTGTCCTCAAATTTTTTCATGCTTGAAATTTCACGACGTATGCCGGCATATGACTCACACGTTCCGCTTCGCTGGTCACAAGTTGTATGCACGGTCTGCGATCGTTGACAGACGTCAACACATGCTACTTGTAAGTTAATCATAAGTTGAGACACGCCGAGGTAATGTTTAGCATACCCGAAACTTATTTCTAACCTATGATTAACGTGTTGTTGGCACATTACGCGATCGTTGCCACACATCGACAGACGTTACTTTTAAGTTACTCATAGGCTGAAAGACATCGGTATAACGGATCGTCCTTGCGTCAGCGTCCACGGCCACGGCCAGGACACTTATTTGCAGCATTCTTCAAACTTTTCTTCGGCATGACGAGGATGTTCACACTTCGATGTCTAGCTTGGCTATGATTCCAATTGTCCATCGGCAGCATCTATTTAAAATAGTCGAGTTTGAGCGTTTTAACACGTTCAGAAGAAACGCTTCAAATTTCCAAACCCCAGCGTCAAAAAACAAAGGCGAGTGACAGCAATTTAAATCGTTCATTGTAAACAATGAAAATAGCTGAGTAGTACCGTTTAATAGTCGTTGAGTGTAAAAAAAATCCATTGTTGAGCGCAAGCGTCTACTTTCAATAGTGGAGATGCAGCCATTTAAATCGTTAATGGCAGCCTATGAATAGCAAACCCCACGTCACCGGCAAAGATAAACTGCCGCACGATATGGATAAGTTATGCTATTGTTGGGCATAGTTTGTGAACGCCAGCTACACGATAATTATTCGTTGGTATATCGTATCTATGAGTAATCAAAGCTCGATGCACATTATTAGTTCATTGTGCATTTGTCCAACCCGTTATGAATAGACCTAAATCGTAAAAACAAGCTATAGCTCATTGTTGAAAAAGCCCCATAAAAAATTAGCCGCGAAGAACTTCGAACAATGGTGAAAAGATGTCTCCTACCCGTGGACACGCGGACGCAAGGACGATCCATCATATAACCCACACCCTCCCCCTCACACTCACACTCACCTACTACTGCCAACATGAACAAACTACTACTAATACTAATACTAATACTGATACTGATACTGATACTGTTACTGCTGACATGGACATAGACTCAAAAAGGACTCGAAAACACTGTTGGGTTCCACTTTTATGAGCAGCATTTTTATATACCAATTCCGAAAACCGCTGGGAACACGTCTTTATATGGCAGTTGTAAGCAAGAAACACGTTAATTTATTTTTTTTGTCGACCGGAAGACGTCATTGGAATACGTCTACATACGTCGATGTGTGTTGGGACTACGTAAAGAATTGGTTCAAAGCACGTCAAACATAAGTTAGAAATAAGTTTCGCGTAAAAAAGACATTACCGCGACGTGTTTCGACTTATGAGTAGCTTACAAGTAGCCTTTGTGGACGTGTGTAAGCGTCCGCATATCGTGTGTACAACTTATCCCCATCGCATGCGGAACGTGTGTAATATGCCAAGTACGTCGTAAAATTTTGAACATGTTTAAAATTTCTTGACGTACTCTACTTACTACGACATATGATACCATACTTTAGCGTTCTACTCAGGTATACCAAACTTACTCATACCGTATTTGACGTGCCCCAACGTTTTAGACACATTTTTCTTAGGTCGGCATACGCTGGCAAGATCGCCAAGATGTGACCGCGATGTTGACACTTCCATTTCTACGGCAGTTATGATTCGAATGGTTGTGCGTCAGCCTTTTAATAGGCTACGTCACGACATCGTCGGCGATGCGTGCAACGCGCTATGCCTAAGTTAGACTATCGTTGGGCATCGGTTGTGTAGGCCGACAACAGGTTCAGCATTCGTTGGTATAAGTTATCTATAACACAACGAAACGTTCTGTGTCCGTTACCAATGCGTTATACACAAGACCAAGTCGCTATGAATACGTCTGAATCTTAAAAAAAAAACATCAAAAGTTCAACGTAAGCCAGCGTTTTACATACATTTTAATACGTTGCCATCGCTGGCTAAAACGTCAAGGTGTGACCGGGCCTTTACATCACCCTATGTAACAGGTAACATTAGTTTTACCAAGTGTTTATTACATCATCCTATGTAACAGGTTACATGAGTTTGACCAAGTGTTTATTACATTCCCCTCAGTAACAGGTTACATTAGTTTGACCAAGTGTTTACTACATCACCCAATCTAACAGGTTATGTTAGTTTTACAAAGTGTTTATTACATTACTCTATCTGACAGGTTACATTAGTTTTACCAAGTGTTTATTACATCACCCTATCGAACAGGTGACATGATTTTACCAAGTATTTATTGCATCACCCGATCTTACAGGTTACATTAGTTTTACCAAGTGTTTATTACATCACCCCATGTAACAGGTTCCATTAGTTTTACCAAGTGTTTATTACATCACCCTATCTAACAGGTCACATTGGTTTTACAAAGTGTTTATTTCATCACCCAATCTTACAGGTTACATTAGTTTTACTAAATGTTTATTTCATCACCCTATGTTACAGGTTACATTTGTTCTACCAAGTGTTCATTACATCACCCTATGTGAAAGGCTACATTCGTTTTACCAAGTGTTTATTGCATCACCCTATCTAACAGGTTACATTAGTTTTCCCAAGTGTTTATTACATCACGCGATCTAACAGGTTGCATTAGTTTTACCAAGTGTTTATTACATTCCCCTCAGTAACAGGTTACATTAGTTTGACCAAGTGTTTACTGCATCACCCAATCTAACAGGTTACGTTAGTTTTACCAAGTGTTTATTGCATCACTCTATCTGACAGGTTACATTAGTTTTACCAAGTGTTTATTGCATCACCCTATCTTAAAGGTTACATTAGTTTTCCCAAGTGTTGATTACATCACCCTATGTAACAGGTTCCATAAGTTTTACCAAGTGTTTATTACATCACCGTATCTAACAGGTCACATTCGTTTTACAAAGTTTATTTCATCACCCAATCTTACAGGTTACATTAGTTTTACCAAGTGTTTATTACATCACCCTTTCTAACATCAACATTACTTTGACCAAGTGTTGATTACATCACCCTATCTAACAGGTTACATGAGTTTTCCCAAGTATTTATTAGATCACCCTATCTCACAGGTTACATTAGTTTTACGAAGTGTTTATTACATTCCCCTCAGTAACAGGTTACATTAGTTTGACAAAGTGTTTACTACATCACCAAATCTAACAGGTTACGTTAGTTTACAAAGTGTTTATTACATCACTCTATCTGACAGGTTACATTAGTTTTACCAAGTGTTTATTACATCGCCCTATCGAACAGGTGACATGATTTTACCAAGTGTTTATTGCATCACCCTATCTTACAGGTTACATTAGTTTTACCAAGTGTTTATTACATCACCCTATCTAACAGGTCACATTAGTTTTACAAAGTGTTTATTTCATCACACAATCTTACAGGTTACATTAGTTTTACTAAGTGTTTATTTCATCACCCTATGTTACAGGTTACATTTGTTCTACCAAGTGTTTATTACATCACCCAATGTGACAGGCTACATTCGTTTTACCAAGTGTTTATTGCATCACCCTATCTAACAGGTTACATTAGTTTTCCCAAGTGTTTATTACATCACGCGATCTAACAGGTTGCATTAGTTTTACCAAGTGTTTATTTCATCACCCTCTCTAACAGGTTACATTAGTTTTCCCAAGTGTTTATTACATTCCCTCAGTAACAGGTTACATTAGTTTGACCAAGTGTTTACTACATCACCCAATCTAACAGGTTACGTTAGTTTTACCAAGTGTTTATTGCATCACTCTATCTGACAGGTTACATTAGATTTACCAAGTGTTTATTACATCACCCGATGTAACAGGTTACATTAGTTTTACCAAGTGTTTATTACATCACCCTATCGAACAGGTGACATGATTTTACCAAGTGTTTATTGCATCACCCTATCTTACAGGTTACAGTAGTTTTCCCAAGTGTTGATTACATCACCCTTATCTAACAGGTCACATTTGTTTTACAAAGTGTTTATTTCATCACCCAATCTTACAGGTTACATTAGTTTTACCAAGTGTTTATTACATCACCCTATTGGACAGGCTGCATTCGTTTTACCAAGTGTTTATTGCATCACCCAATATAACAGGTTCCATTAGTTTTACCAAGTGTTTATTACATCACCCTATCAAACAGGTCACATTAGTTTTACAAAGTGTTTATTTCATCACCCAATCTTGCAGGTTACATTAGTTTTACAAAGTGTTTATTTCATCACACCATCTTACAGGGTGAATTAGTTTTACCAAGTGTTTATTACATCACCCAATGTGACAGGTGACATTCGTTTTACCAAGTGTTTATTGCATCACCCTATCTAACAGGTTACATTAGTTTTCCCAAGTGTTTATTACATCACGCCATCTAACAGGTTACATTAGTTTTACCAAGTGTTTATTTCATCACCCGATCGAACAGGTTACGTTAGTTTTACCAAGTGTTGATTAAATCACCCTATCTAACATGTTCCACAAGTTTTACCAAGTGATTATTACATCACCCCATGTAACAGGTTACATTAGTTTTACCAAGTGTTTATTACATCACCCTATGTAACAGGTTACATTGGTTTTACCAAAGTGTTTATTACATCACCCTATGTAACAGGTTACATGAGTTTTTCCAAGTGTTTATGACATCACCATATCGAACAGGTGACATGATTTTACCAAGTGTTAATTACATCACCCTATCTAACAGGTTACATTAGTTTTCCCAAGTGTTTATTACATCACCCTATCTAACAGGTCACATGAGTTTTACAAAGTGTTTATTTCATCACCCAATCTTACAGGTTACATTAGTTCTTCCAAGTGTTTATTACATTCCCCTACGTAACAGGTTACCTTAGTTTGACCAAGTGTTTATTACATCACCCTTTCTAACAGGTTACATTAGTTTGACCAAGTGTTTATTACATCACCCTATCTAACAGGTTACATTAGTTTGACCAAGTGTTTATTACATCACCCTATGTAACAGGTTACATTAGTTTTCCGAAGTGTTTATTTCATCCCCCTATCTAACAGGTTACATTAGTTTTACCAAGTGTTTATTACATCACCCTATCGATCAGGTTACATTAGTTTTACCAAGTGTTTATCACATCACCCTATCAAACAGGTCACATTAGTTTTACAAAGTGTTTATTTCATCACCCAATCTTGCAGGTTACATTAGTTTTATAAAGTGTTTATTACATCACCATATGTAACAGGTTTCATGAGTTTTACCAAGTGTTTATCACATCACCCAATGTAACAGGTTACATTTGTTTTACGAAGTGTTTATCACATCACCCAATGTAACAGGTTCATTAGTTTGACCAAGTGTTTATTACATTACCCAATTGAACAGGTTGCATGAGTTTGACCAAGTGTTTATGACATCACCCTATCAGGTTACATTGGTTTTCCCAAGTGTTTCATTCATCACCCTATCTAACAGGTTACATTAGTTTTACCAAGTGTTTATTAGATTTCCTTATGTTACAGGTAACATTAGTTTTACCAAGTCTTTATTACATCACCCTATGTAACAGGTCACATAAGTTTTACCAAGTGTTTATAAGCTCACCCTATCTAACAGGTCACATTAGTTTTACCAAGTGTTTATTACATCACCCGATGTAACAGGCTTCATTAGTTTTACCAAGTGTTTATCACATCACCCTGTCAAACAGGTTACATTAATTTTACCAAGTATTTATTACATCACCCTATGTAACAGGTTTCATGAGTTTTACCAAGTGTTTATCACATCACCCAATGTAACAGGTTACATTTGTTTCACCAAGTGTTTATCACATCACCCAATGTAACAGGTTACATTAGTTTTACCAAGTGTTTATTACATCACCCTATCTAACAGATTACATGAGTTTTACCAAGTGTTTATTACATCACCCTATGTAAGAGGTTACATTAGTTTTACCAAGTGTTTATTACATTACCCTATGTAACAGGTTACATGAGTTTTACTAAGTGTTTATTACATCAACCTATCGAACAGGTGACGTGATTTTACCAAGTGTTTATAACATCACCCGCTGTAACAGGTTACATTAGTTTGACCAAGTGTTTATTGCATCACCCTATCAAACAGGTGACATTAGTTTTTCCAAGTGTGTATTTCATCACCCTATCTAACAGGTTACATTAGTTTTACCAAGTGTTTACATCACCCGATGTCACAGGTTACATTAGTTTGACCAAGTGTTTATTACATCACCCAATGTAACAGGTTAAATTAGTTTTACCAAGTGTTTAGTATATTTGTTTTACCAAGTGTTTATTACATCACCCTATCGAACAGGTGACATGATTTAACCAAGTGTTAATTACATCACCCTATCTAACAGGTTACATTAGTTTTCCCAAGTGTTTATTTCATCACCCTATCTAACAGGTTACATTAGTTTTACCAAGTGTTTATTACATTCCCTTACGTAACAGGTTACATAAGTTTGACCAAGTGTTCAATACATCACCCTTTCCAACAAGTTACATTAGTTTGACCAAGTGTTTATTACATCACCCTATCTAACAGGTTACATGAGTTTTACCAAGTGTTTATTACATCACCCTATCTAACAGGTTACATTAGTTTTCCCAAGTGTTTATTACATCACCCTATCTCACAGGTAACATTAGTTTTACCAAGTGTTTATTACATTCCCTCAGTAACAGGTTACATAAGTTTGACCAAGTGTTGACTACATCACCCAATCTAACAGGTTACGTTAGTTTTACAAAGTGTTTATTACATCACTCTATCTGACAGGTTACATTAGTTTTACCAAGTGTTTATTGCATCACCCTATCTTACAGGTTACATTAGTTTTACCAAGTGTTTATTACATCACCCTATGTAACAGGTTCCATTAGTTTTACCAAGTGTTTATTACATCACCCTATCTAACAGGTCACATTAGTTTTACAAAGTGTTTATTTCATCACCCAATCTTACAGGTTACATTAGTTTTACTAAGTGTTTATTTCATCACCCTATGTTGCAGGTTACATTTGTTCTACCAAGTGTTTATTACATCACCCTATGTGACAGGCTACATTCGTTTTACCAAGTGTTTATTGCATCACCCTATCTAACAGGTTACATTAGTTTTCCCAAGTGTTTATTACATCACGTGATCTAACAGGTTACATTAGTTTTCCCAAGTGTTTATTACATTCCCCTCAGTAACAGGTTACATTAGTTTGACCAAGTGTTTACTACATCACCCAATCTAACAGGTTACGTTAGTTTTACCAAGTGTTTATTACATCACTCTATCTGACAGGTTACATTAGTTTTACCAAGTGTTTATTAAGGCCCGGTCACACCTTGACGTGCTTCAGCCAACGTGTCCCGATTTTTTGAATTTTTTTTTCTAAAACGCTGGCACACGTTGAATACGTTATGGGTAAGTTTTGATAACATTGAGAGCACGCTGAAAAATACTGCCATACGTTGTTGTACGCTGGCTTTAAACGTTGTACTATTTGGTTGTCCTCAAATTTTTTCATGCTTGAAATTTCACGACGTATGCCGGCATATGACTCACACGCTCCGCTCGCTGGTCACAAGTTGTAAGCACGGTCTGCGATCGTTGACAGACGTCAACACATGCTACTTGTAAGTTAATCATAAGTTGAGACACGCCGAGGTAATGTTTAGCATACCCGAAACTTATTTCTAACCTATGATTAACGTGTTGTTGGCACATTACGCGATCGTTGCCACACATCGACAGACGTTACTTTTAAGTTACTCATAGGCTGAAAGACATCGGTATAACGGATCGTCTCTGCGTCAGCGTCCACGGCCACGGCCAGGACACTTATTTGCAGCATTCTTCAAACTTTTCTTCGGCATGACGAGGATGTTCACACTCGATGTCTAGCTTGGCTATGATTCCAATTGTCCATCGGCAGCATCTATTTAAAATAGTCGAGTTTGAGCGTTTTAACACGTTCCAGAAGAAACGCTTCAAATTTCCAAACCCCAGCGTCAAAAACAAAGGCGAGTGACAGCAATTTAAATCGTTCATTGTAAACAATGAAAATAGCTGAGTAGTACCGTTTAATAGTCGTTGAGTGTAAAAAATCCATTGTTGAGCGCAAGCTGCCTACTTTCAATAGTGGAGATGCAGCCATTTAAATCGTTAATGGCAGCCTATGAATAGCAAACCCCACGTCACCGGCAAAGATAAACTGCCGCACGATATGGATAAGTTATGCTATTGTTGGGCATAGTTTGTGAACGCTCAGCTACACGATAATTATTCGTTGGTATATCGCATCTATGAGTAATCAAAGCTCTATGCACATTATTAGTTCATTGTGCATTTGTCCAACCCGTTATGAATAGACCTAAATCGTAAAACAAGCTATAGCTCATTGTTGAAAAAGCCCCATAAAAATTAGCCGCGAAGAACTTCGAACAATGGTGAAAAGATGTCTCCTACCCGTGGACACGCGGACGCAAGGACGATCCATCATATAACCCACACCCTCCCCCTCACACTCACACTCACCTACTACTGCCAACATGAACAAACTACTACTAATACTAATACTAATACTGATACTGATACTGATACTGTTACTGCTGACATGGACATAGACTCAAAAGGACTCGAAAACACTGTTGGGTTCCACTTTTATGAGCAGCATTTTTATATACCAATTCCGAAAACCGCTGGGAACACGTCTTTATATGGCAGTTGTAAGCAAGAAACACGTTAATTTATTTTTTTGTCGTCCGGAAGACGTCATTGGAATACGTCTACATACGTCGATGTGTGTTGGGACTACGTAAAGAATTGGTTCAAAGCACGTCAAACATAAGTTAGAAATAAGTTTCGCGTAAAAGACATTACCGCGACGTGTTTCGAATTATGAGTAGCTTACAAGTAGCCTTTGTGGACGTGTGTAAGCGTCCGCATATCGTGTGTACAACTTATCCCCATCGCATGCGGAACGTGTGTAATATGCCAAGTACGTCGTAAAATTTTGAACATGTTTAAAATTTCTTGACGTACTCTACTTACTACGACATATGATGATACCATACTTTAGCGGCTCTACCCAGGTATACCAAACTTACTCATACCGTATTTGACGTGCCCCAACGTTTTAGACACATTTTTTCTTAGGTCGGCATACGCTGGCAAGATCGCCAAGATGTGACCGCGATGTTGACACTTCCATTTCTACGGCAGTTATGATTCGAATGGTTGTGCGTCAGCCTTTTAATAGGCTACGTCACGACATCGTCGGCGATGCGTGCAACGCGCTATGCCTAAGTTAGACTATCGTTGGGCATCGGTTGTGTAGGCCGACAACAGGTTCAGCATTCGTTGGTATAAGTTATCTATAACACAACGAAACGTTCTGTGTCCGTTACCAATGCGTTATACACAAGACCAAGTCGCTATGAATACGTCTGAATCTAAAAAAAACATCAAAAAGTTCAACGTAAGCCAGCGTTTACATACATTTTAATACGGTTGCTATCGCTGGCTAAAACGTCAAGGTGTGACCGGGCCTTTACATCACCCTATGTAACAGGTAACATTAGTTTTACCAAGTGTTTATTACATCATCCTATGTAACAGGTTACATGAGTTTGACCAAGTGTTTATTACATTCCCCTCAGTAACAGGTTACATTAGTTTGACCAAGTGTTTACTACATCACCCAATCTAACAGGTTATGTTAGTTTTACAAAGTGTTTATTACATTACTCTATCTGACAGGTTACATTAGTTTTACCAAGTGTTTATTACATCACCCTATCGAACAGGTGACATGATTTTACCAAGTATTTATTGCATCACCCGATCTTACAGGTTACATTAGTTTTACCAAGTGTTTATTACATCACCCCATGTAACAGGTTCCATTAGTTTTACCAAGTGTTTATTACATCACCCTATCTAACAGGTCACATTGGTTTTACAAAGTGTTTATTTCATCACCCAATCTTACAGGTTACATTAGTTTTACTAAATGTTTATTTCATCACCCTATGTTACAGGTTACATTTGTTCTACCAAGTGTTCATTACATCACCCTATGTGAAAGGCTACATTCTGCTTTACCAAGTGTTTATTGCATCACCCTATCTAACAGGTTACATTAGTTTTCCCAAGTGTTTATTACATCACGCGATCTAACAGGTTGCATTAGTTTTACCAAGTGTTTATTACATTCCCTCAGTAACAGGTTACATTAGTTTGACCAAGTGTTTACTGCATCACCCAATCTAACAGGTTACGTTAGTTTTACCAAGTGTTTATTGCATCACTCTATCTGACAGGTTACATTAGTTTTACTCAAGTGTTTATTGCATCACCCTATCTTAAAGGTTACATTAGTTTTCCCAAGTGTTGATTACATCACCCTATGTAACAGGTTCCATAAGTTTTACCAAGTGTTTATTACATCACCGTATCTAACAGGTCACATTCTGCTTTTACAAAGTTTATTTCATCACCCAATCTTACAGGTTACATTAGTTTTACCAAGTGTTTATTACATCACCCTTTCTAACATCAACATTACTTTGACCAAGTGTTGATTACATCACCCTATCTAACAGGTTACATGAGTTTTCCCAAGTATTTATTAGATCACCCTATCTCACAGGTTACATTAGTTTTACGAAGTGTTTATTACATTCCCTCAGTAACAGGTTACATTAGTTTGACAAAGTGTTTACTACATCACCAAATCTAACAGGTTACGTTAGTTTACAAAGTGTTTATTACATCACTCTATCTGACAGGTTACATTAGTTTTACCAAGTGTTTATTACATCGCCCTATCGAACAGGTGACATGATTTTACCAAGTGTTTATTGCATCACCCTATCTTACAGGTTACATTAGTTTTACCAAGTGTTTATTACATCACCCTATCTAACAGGTCACATTAGTTTTACAAAGTGTTTATTTCATCACACAATCTTACAGGTTACATTAGTTTTACTAAGTGTTTATTTCATCACCCTATGTTACAGGTTACATTTGTTCTACCAAGTGTTTATTACATCACCCAATGTGACAGGCTACATTCGTTTTACCAAGTGTTTATTGCATCACCCTATCTAACAGGTTACATTAGTTTTCCCAAGTGTTTATTACATCACGCGATCTAACAGGTTGCATTAGTTTTACCAAGTGTTTATTTCATCACCCTCTCTAACAGGTTACATTAGTTTTCCCAAGTGTTTATTACATTCCCCTCAGTAACAGGTTACATTAGTTTGACCAAGTGTTTACTACATCACCCAATCTAACAGGTTACGTTAGTTTTACCAAGTGTTTATTGCATCACTCTATCTGACAGGTTACATTAGATTTACCAAGTGTTTATTACATCACCCGATGTAACAGGTTACATTAGTTTTACCAAGTGTTTATTACATCACCCTATCGAACAGGTGACATGATTTTACCAAGTGTTTATTGCATCACCCTATCTTACAGGTTACAGTAGTTTTCCCAAGTGTTGATTACATCACCCTATCTAACAGGTCACATTTGTTTTACAAAGTGTTTATTTCATCACCCAATCTTACAGGTTACATTAGTTTTACCAAGTGTTTATTACATCACCCTATTGGACAGGCTGCATTCGTTTTACCAAGTGTTTATTGCATCACCCAATATAACAGGTTCCATTAGTTTTACCAAGTGTTTATTACATCACCCTATCAAACAGGTCACATTAGTTTTACAAAGTGTTTATTTCATCACCCAATCTTGCAGGTTATATTAGTTTTACAAAGTGTTTATTTCATCACACCATCTTACAGGGTGAATTAGTTTTACCAAGTGTTTATTACATCACCCAATGTGACAGGTGACATTCGTTTTACCAAGTGTTTATTGCATCACCCTATCTAACAGGTTACATTAGTTTTCCCAAGTGTTTATTACATCACGCCATCTAACAGGTTACATTAGTTTTACCAAGTGTTTATTTCATCACCCGATCGAACAGGTTACGTTAGTTTTACCAAGTGTTGATTAAATCACCCTATCTAACATGTTCCACAAGTTTTACCAAGTGATTATTACATCACCCCATGTAACAGGTTACATTAGTTTTACCAAGTGTTTATTACATCACCCTATGTAACAGGTTACATTGGTTTTACCAAAGTGTTTATTACATCACCCTATGTAACAGGTTACATGAGTTTTTCCAAGTGTTTATGACATCACCATATCGAACAGGTGACATGATTTTACCAAGTGTTAATTACATCACCCTATCTAACAGGTTACATTAGTTTTCCCAAGTGTTTATTACATCACCCTATCTAACAGGTCACATGAGTTTTACAAAGTGTTTATTTCATCACCCAATCTTACAGGTTACATTAGTTCTTCCAAGTGTTTATTACATTCCCCTACGTAACAGGTTACCTTAGTTTGACCAAGTGTTTATTACATCACCCTTTCTAACAGGTTACATTAGTTTGACCAAGTGTTTATTACATCACCCTATCTAACAGGTTACATTAGTTTGACCAAGTGTTTATTACATCACCCTATGTAACAGGTTACATTAGTTTTCCGAAGTGTTTATTTCATCCCCCTATCTAACAGGTTACATTAGTTTTACCAAGTGTTTATTACATCACCCTATCGATCAGGTTACATTAGTTTTACCAAGTGTTTATCACATCACCCTATCAAACAGGTCACATTAGTTTTACAAAGTGTTTATTTCATCACCCAATCTTGCAGGTTACATTAGTTTTACAAAGTGTTTATTACATCACCATATGTAACAGGTTTCATGAGTTTTACCAAGTGTTTATCACATCACCCAATGTAACAGGTTACATTTGTTTTACGAAGTGTTTATCACATCACCCAATGTAACAGGTTCATTAGTTTGACCAAGTGTTTATTACATTACCCAATTGAACAGGTTGCATGAGTTTGACCAAGTGTTTATGACATCACCCTATCAGGTTACATTGGTTTTCCCAAGTGTTTCATTCATCACCCTATCTAACAGGTTACATTAGTTTTACCAAGTGTTTATTACATTCCCCTATGTTACAGGTAACATTAGTTTTACCAAGTCTTTATTACATCACCCTATGTAACAGGTCACATAAGTTTTACCAAGTGTTTATAAGCTCACCCTATCTAACAGGTCACATTAGTTTTACCAAGTGTTTATTACATCACCCGATGTAACAGGCTTCATTAGTTTTACCAAGTGTTTATCACATCACCCTGTCAAACAGGTTACATTAATTTTACCAAGTATTTATTACATCACCCTATGTAACAGGTTTCATGAGTTTTACCAAGTGTTTATCACATCACCCAATGTAACAGGTTACATTTGTTTCACCAAGTGTTTATCACATCACCCAATGTAACAGGTTACATTAGTTTGACCAAGTGTTTATTACATTACCCAATTGAACAGGTTGCATGAGTCTGACCAACTGTTTATGACATCACCCTATCAGGTTACATTGGTTTTCCCAAGTGTTTAATTCATCACCCTATCTAACAGGTTACATTAGTTTTACCAAGTGTTTATTACATTCCCCTATGTTACAGGTTACATTAGTTTGACCATGTGTTTATTACATCACCCTCTGTAACAGGTTACATTAATTTTACCCAGTGTTTATTACATCACCCCATCTAACAGGTCACATTAGTTTTACCAAGTGTTTATTACATGACCCTATGTCACAGGTTACATTACTTTTACAAGTGTTTATTCCATCACCCTCTCTAACAGGTTACATTAGTTTTCCTCAGTGTTTATTTCATCCCCCTATCTAACAGGTTACATTAGTTTTACCAAGTGTTTATTACATCACCCAATCTAACAGGTTACATGAATTTTACCAAGTGTTTATTACATCACCCAATCTAACAGGTTACATTAGTTTTACCAAGTGTTTATTACATCACTCTATCGAACAGGTTACATTAATTTTACCAAGTGTTTATTACATCACCCAATGCAACAGGTAACATTAGTTTTACCAAGTGTTTATTACATCACCCTCTGTAACAGGTTACATGAGTTTTACGAAGTCTTTATTACATCACCCTCTCTTACAGGTTACATTAATTTTACCAAGTGTTTATTACATCACCCTATGTAACAGGTTGCATGAGTTTGACCAAGTGTTTGTTACACCACCCTCTCTTACAGGTTACATTAATTTTACCAAGTGTTTGTTACATCACCATATGTAACAGGTTACATTAATTTTACCCAGTGTTTATTACATCACCCTATCGAACAGTTTACATTTGTTTTTCCAAGTGTTTATCACATCACCCAATGTAACAGGTTACATTAGTTTTACCAAGTGTTTATTTCATCACCCTATCTAACAGGTTACATTAGTTTTACCAAGTGTTTATTGCATCACCCTGTCTCACAGGTTACATTAGTTTTACCCAGTGTTAAAAACATCACCCTATGTAACAGGTTATATCAGTTTTACCACGTGTTTATCACATCACCCTATCCAACAGGTTACAGAGTTTTACCAAGCGTTTATTTCATCACCCTATGTAACAGGTTACATGAGTTTTACCAAGTGTTTATTACATCACCCTATCTAACAGGTTACATTAGTTTTCCCAAGTGTTTATTCCATCACGCGATCTAACAGGTTACATTAGTTTTCCCAAGTGTTTATTACATCACGCGATCTAACAGGTTACATTAGTTTTCCCAAGTGTTTATTACATCACCCTATCTAAGAGGTTGCATTAGTTTTACCAAGTGTTTATTACATCACCCTATCGAACAGGTCACATTAGTTTTACAAAGTGTTTATTTCATCACCCAATCTTACAGGTTACATTAGTTTTACCAAGTGTTTATTTCATCACCTTATGTTACAGGTTACATTAGTTCTTCCAAGTGTTTATTACATAACCCTATCTAACAGGTCACATTAGTTTTAAAAAGTGTTTATTTCATCACCCTATCTTATAGGTTACATTAGTTTTACCAAGTGTTTATTACATCACCCTATGTGACAGGCGACATTCGTTTTCCCAAGTGTTTATTGCATCACCCTATGTAACAGGTTCCATTAGTTTTACCAAGTGTTTATTACATCACCCGATCTAACAGGTTACATTAATTTTACCAAGTGTTTATTACATCACCCTATCTAACATGTTACACAAGTTTTACCAAGTGATTATTACATCACCCTATGCAACAGGTTACATTAGTTTTACCAAGTGTTTATTACATCACCCAATGCAACAGGTAACATTAGTTTTACCAAGTGTTTATTACATCACCCTATGTAACAGGCCACATTAGTTTTACCAAGTGTTTATAACCTCACCCTATCTAACAGGTTACATTAGTTTTACCAAGTGTTTATTACATCACCCGATGTAACAGGTTACATGAGTTTTACCAAGTGTTTGTTACATCACCCTATCTCACAGGTTACATGAGTTTTACCAAGTGTTTATTACATCACCCTCTCTTACAGGTTACATTAATTTTACCAAGTGTTTATTACATCACCCTCTGTAACAGGTTACATGAGTTTTACGAAGTGTTTATTACATCACCCTCTCTTACAGGTTACATTAATTTTACCAAGTCTTTATTACATCACCCTATGTAACAGGTTGCATGAGTTTGACCAAGTGTTTGTTACACCACCCTCTCTTGCAGGTTACATTAATTTTACCAAGTGTTTGTTACATCACCATATGTAACAGGTTACATTAATTTTACCCAGTGTTTATTACATCACCCTATCGAACAGTTTACATTTGTTTTTCCAAGTGTTTATCACATCACCCAATGTAACAGGTTACATTAGTTTTACCAAGTGTTTATTTCATCACCCTATCTAACAGGTTACATTAGTTTTACCAAGTGTTTATTACATCACCCTATCTAACAAGTTACATTAGTTTTACCAAGTGTTTATTACATCACCCTATCTAACAGGTTACATTAGTTTTACCAAGTGTTTATTGCATCACCCTGTCTCACAGGTTACATTAGTTTTACCCAGTGTTAAAAACATCACCCTATGTAACAGGTTACATGAGTTTTACCACGTGTTTATCACATCACCCTATCCAACAGGTTACATGAGTTTTACCAAGCGTTTATTTCATCACCCTATGTAACAGGTTACATGAGTTTTACCAAGTGTTTATTACATCACCCTATCTAACAGGTTACATTAGTTTTCCCAAGTGTTTATTCCATCACGCGATCTAACAGGTTACATTAGTTTTCCCAAGTGTTTATTACATCACGCGATCTATCAGGTTACATTAGTTTTCCAAAGTGTTTATTACATCACCCTATCTAAGAGGTTGCATTAGTTTTACCAAGTGTTTATTACATCACCCTATCGAACAGGTCACATTAGTTTTACAAAGTGTTTATTTCATCACCCAATCTTACAGGTTACATTAGTTTTACCAAGTGTTTATTTCATCACCTTATGTTACAGGTTACATTAGTTCTTCCAAGTGTTTATTACATAACCCTATCTAACAGGTCACATTAGTTTTAAAAAGTGTTTATTTCATCACCCCATCTTATAGGTTACATTAGTTTTACCAAGTGTTTATTACATCACCCTATGTGACTGGCGACATTCGTTTTCCCAAGTGTTTATTGCATCACCCTATGTAACAGGTTCCATTAGTTTTACCAAGTGTTTATTACATCACCCGATCTAACAGGTCATATTCGTTTTACAAAGTGTTTATTTCATCACCCAATCTTACAGGTTACATTAGTTTTACAAAGTGTTTATTTCATCACCCCATCTTGCAGGGTGAATTAGTTTTACCAAGTGTTTATTACATCACCCTATGTGACAGGTTACATTCGTTTTCCCAAGTGTTTATTGCATCACCCAATCTAACAGGTTACATTAGTTTTTTCAAGTGTTTATTACATCACACGATCTAACAGGTTACATTAGTTTTACCAAGTGTTTATTACATCACCATTTGTAACAGGTTACATTAGTTTTCCCAAGTGTTTATTACATTCCCCTCAGTAAGAGGTTACATTAGTTTGACCAAGTGTTCACTACATCACCCAATCTAACAGGTTACGTTGGTTTTCCCAAGTGTTGATTGAATCACCCAATTTAACAGGTTACAAAAGTTTTAGCAAGTGTTTATTACATCACCCCATGTAACAGGTGACATTCGTTTTACCAAAGTGTTTATTACATCACCCTATGTAACAGGTTACATGAGTTTTTCCAAGTGTTTATTTTATCACCCTATCTACAGGTTATATTAGTTTTACCAAGTGTTTATTACATTCCCCTATGGAACAGGTTACATTAGTTTGACCAAGTGTTTATTACTTCACCCTTTCTAACAGGTTACATTAGTTTGATCAAGTGTTTATTACATCACCCTATCTTACAGGTTACATTAGTTTGACCAAGTGTTTATTACATCACCCTATCTAACAGGTTACATTAGTTTGACCAAGTGTTTATTTCATCACCCTATCTGACAGGTTACATTAGTTTTACCAAGTGTTTATTACATCACCCTATGTAACAGGTTACATTAGTTTTACCAAAGTGTTTATTACATCACCCTATGCAACAGGTTACATGAGTTTTTCCAAGTGTTTATTACATCACCCTATCGAACAGGGGACATGATTTTACCAAGTGTTAGTTACATCACCCTATCTAACAGGTTACATTAGTTTTCCCAAGTCTTCATTTCATCACCCTATCTAACAGGTTACATTAGTTTTACCAAGTGTTTATTAAATTCCCCTACGTAACAGGTTGCATTAGTTTGACCAAGTGTTTATTATATCACCCTATCTAACAGGTTACATTAGTTTTCCCAAGTCTTCATTTCATCACCCTATCTTACAGGTTACATGAGTTTTACCAAGTGTTTATTACATTCCCCTCAGTAACAGGTTACATTAGTTTGACCAAGTGTTTACTCCATCACCCAATCTAACAGGTTACGTCAGTTTTACCAAGTGTTTATTACATCACTCTTTCTAACAGTTTACATAAGTTTGACCAAGTGTTTATTACATCACCCTATGTGACAGGTTACATTAATTTTACCAAGTGTTTATTTCATCACCCGATGTAACAGGTTACATTAGTTTTCCCAAGTGTTTATTACATCACCCTATGTAACAGGTTACATTCGTTTTACCAAGTGTTTATTACATCACCCGATCGAACAGGTGACATGATTTTACCAAGTGTTTATTTCATCATCCTATCTAACAGGTCACATTAGTTTTACAAAGTGTTTATTTCATCACCCAATCTTACAGGTGACATTAGTTTTACCAAGTGTTTATTACATTACCTGATGTAACAGGTTACATCACCCAATCTCACAGGTCACATTAGTTTTACAAAGTGTTTATTTCATCACCCCATCTTACAGGTTACATTAGTTTTACCAAGTGTTTATTACATCACCCTATGTGACAGGCAACATTCGTTTTACCAAGTGTTTATTGCATCACCCTATCTCACAGGTTGCATGAGTTTTACTAAGTGTTGATTACATCACCCTATGTAACAGGTTGCATTAGTTTTACCAAGTGTTTATTACATCACCCTATGAAACAGGTTGCATTAGTTTGACCAAGTGATTCTTACATCACCCTATCAAACAGGTTACATTCGTTTTACCCAGTGTTTATTGCATTCCCCTATCTAACAAGTTACATTAGTTTTACCAAGTGTTTATTACATCACCCTATCTTACAGGTTGCATTAGTTTTACCAAGTGTTTATTTCATCACCCTATCTTACAGGTTACATTAGTTTTACCTTTACCAAGTGTTTATAACATTCCCCAATGTAACAGGCTACATTCGTTTTACCAATGTTTATTACATTCCCCTACGTAACAGGTTACATTACTTTTACCAAGTGTTTATTTCATCACCCTATCTTTCAGGTTACATTAGTTTTACCTTTACCAAGTGTTTATTACATTCCCCTACGTAACAGGTTACATTAGTTTGACCAAGTGTTTATTATATCACCCTATGTAACAGGTTACATTAGTTTTACCAAGTGTTTATTTCATCACCCAATCTGACAGGTTACATTAGTTTTACCAAGTGTTTATTGCATTCCCCTCTGTAACAGGTTACTTTAATTTGACCATGTGTTTATAACATCATCCTATGTAACAGGGGACATTAATTTTACCCAGTGTTTATTACATCACCCTATGTGATAGGCTACATTCGTTTTACCAAGTGTTTATTACATCGCCCTATGTAACAGGTAACATCAGTTTTACAGTGTTTATTACATCACCCTATCTCACAGGTCACATTAATTTTACAAAGTGTTTATTTCATCACCCCATCTTACAGGCTACATTCGTTTTACCAAGTGTTTATTACATCACCCTATGTGACAGGTCACATTAGTTTTACAAAGTGTTTATTTCATCACGCCATCTTACAGGCTACATTCGTTTTACCAAGTGTTTATTACATCACCCTATCTAACAGGTCACATTAGTTTTACAAAGTGTTTATTTCATCACCCCATCTTACAGGCTACATTAGTTTTTCCAAGTGTTTATAACATCACCCTATCTGACAGGTTACATTAGTTTTACCGAGAGTTTATTACATCATCCTATGTCACAGTTTACATTTGTTTTACGAAGTGTTTATTACATCACCCTATCTAACAGGTCACATTAGTTTTACAAAGTGTTTATTTCATCACCCCATCTTTCAGGCTGCATTCGTTTTACCAAGTGTTTATTTCATCACCCTATGTAACAGCTTACATTAATTTTACCAAGTGTTTATGACATCACCCTATGTGACAGGTTACATTAGTTTTACCAATTGTTTATTGCATCACCCTATCTAACAGGTTACATTGGTTTTCCCAAGTGTTTATTTCATCACCCTATCTAACAGGTTACATTAGTTTTACCAAGTGTTTATTTCATCACCCTATGGAACAGGTTACATTAGTTTGACCAAGTGTTTATTACATCACCCCATCTAACAGGTTACATTAGTTTTCCCAAGTGTTTATTGCATCACGCGATCTAACAGGTTACATTAGTTTTACTAAGGGTTTTTTTCATCACCCGATCTCACAGGTTACATTAGTTTTACCAAGTGTTTATTACATTCCTCGAAGTAACAGGTTGCATTAGTTTTACCAAGTGTTTATTACATCACCCAATGTAACAGGTTATATTAGTTTTACCAAGTGTTTATTACATCACCCTATGTAACAGGTTACATTAGTTTTACCAAGTGCTTATTACATCACCCTATGTAACAGGTTAAGGCCCGGTCACACCTTGACGTTTTAGCCAACGTATGCCGATTTTTGATTTTTTTTTTCTAAAACGCTGGACACGTTGAATACGTTATGGGTAAGTTTTGATAACATTGAGAGCACGCTGAAAAACACTGCCATACGTCGTTGTACGCTGGCTTTAAACGTTGTACTTTTTGGTTGTCCTCAAATTTTTTTCATGCTTGAAATTTCACGACGTATGCCGGCGTATGACTCACATGTTCTGCTATGCTGGCTACAAGTTGTTTGCACGGTCTGCAATCGTTGACAGACGTCAACACATGCTACTTGTAAGTTAATCATAAGTTGAGACACGCCGAGGTAATGTTTAGCGTACCCGAAACTTATTTCTAACCTATGATTAACGTGTTGTTGGCATGTTACGCGATCGTTGCCACACATCGACAGACGTTACTTTTAAGTTACTCAAAGGCTGAAAGACGTCAGTATAATGGATCATCCTTGCGTCAGCGGCCACGGCCAGGACACTTATTTGCAGCATTCTTCAAACTTTTCTTCGGCATGGCGAGGATGTTCACACTTCGATGTCTAGCTTGGCTATGATTCCAATTGCCCATCGGCAGCGTGTATTTAAAATAGTCGAGTTTGAGCGTTTTTACACGTTCAGAAGAAACGCTTCAAATTTCAAAACCCCAGCGTCAAAAAACAAAGGCGAGTGACAGCAATTTAAATCGTTCATTGTAAACAATGAAAATAGCTGAGTGGTACCGTTTAAAAGTCGTTGAGTGTAAAAAAATCCAATTGTTGAGGGCAAGCATCTACTTTCAATCGTGGAGATGCAGCCATTTAAATCGTTGAGTGGCAGCCTATGAATAGCAAACCCTACGTCACCGGCAAAGATAAACTGCTGCACAATATGGATAAGTTAGGCTATCGTTGGGCTTAGTTTGTGAACGCCGGCTTCACGATAATTATTCGTTGGTATATCGTATCTATAAGTAATCAAAGCGCTCTATGCACATTATTAGATCATTGTGCATTTGTCCAACCCGTTATGAATAGACCTAAATCGTAAAAACAAGCTATAGCTCATTGTTGAAAAAGCCCCATAAAAAATTAGCCGTGAAGAACTTCGAACAATGGTGAAAAGATGTCTCCTACCCGTGGACACGCGGACGCAAGGACGATCCATCATAACCCACACCCTCCCCCTCACACTCACCTACTACTGCCAACATGAACAAACTACTACTAATACTGATACTGATACTGATACTTTTACTGCTGACATGGACATCGACTCAAAAAGGACTCGAAAACACTGTTGGGTTCCCCTTTTATGAGCAGCATTTTTATATACCAATTCCCAAAACCGCTGGGAACACGTCTTTATATGGCAGTTTTAAGCTAGAAACACGTTCATTTATTTTTTTTTGTCGACCGAATGACGTCATTGGAATACGTCTACATACGTCGATGTGTGTTGGGACTTCGTAAAGAATTGGTTCTCAGCACGTCAAACATAAGTTAGAAATAAGTTTCGCGTAAAAAAGACATTACCGCGACGTGTTTTGACTTATGAGTAGCTTATAAGTAGCCTTTGTGGCCGTGTGTAAGCGTCCACATATCGTGTGTAAAACTTATCCCCATCGCATGCGGAACGTGTGTCATACGCCGAGTACGTCGTAAAATTTTGAACATGTTTAAAATTTCTTGACGTACTCTACTTACTACGACGTATGATAGCGTACTTTAGCGTTCTACTCACGTGTACCGTATTTGACGTGCCCCAACGTTTTAGACACATTTTTCTTAGGTCGGCTTATGCTGGCAAGATCGCCAAGGTGTGACCGCGATGTTGTCACTTCCATTTCTATGGCAGTTATGATTCGAATGGTTGTGCGTCAGCCTTTTAATAGGCTACGTCACGACATCGTCGGCGATGCGTGCAACGCGCTATGCCTAAGTTAGACTATCGTTGGGCATCGGTTGTGTAGGCCGACAACAGGTTCAGCATTCGTTGGTATAAGTTATCTATAACACAACGAAACGTTCTGTGTCCATTTCCAATGCGTTATACATAAGACCAAGTCGCTATGAATATGTCCGAATCTTTAAAAAAAACATCAAAAGTTCAACGTAAGCCAGCGTTTTACATACATTTTAATACGTTGCCATCGCTGGCTAAAACGTCAAGGTGTGACCAGGCCTTTACATTAGTTTTACCAAGTGTTTATGACATCACCCTATCTTTCAGGTTACATTGGTTTTACCAAGTGTTTATTGCATCACCCTATGTAACAGGTTACATTAGTTTGACCGAGTGTTGTTTGTGTCCTTTGTACCATCCTTTAAAGACAGTAAGTTACCTGTTTGCCATCATTAATGATTATTTCCCTCACCAAAGAGAGCGTATTGCATTTGGGTCCGTTTATTTGTTCATCCGCACAGAACTTTCGTGTTTTTCTTCGCAAACGCTTGTCGGATTGAGACGAAATTTTCACCATCGGTGCCCCTCCTCATGTAGAATGTTTCAATGCCAATTTGGACGTCATAGGTCACGTGGTGTGGCAGCCATATTGGAAAAAACAGAAAACTTTTGACCTCTGTTTCTCTGAAACCACACCAAGGAAATAATTGAAACTTGGCACATATCAAGTACTCCTCATGGCGAATGAGTTTGATTTAATTTTTTTTTAATTGCATCATAGGTGCCCTCATGATGACGCCAAAATTTCATATGTAGAATACCACATCTGATTTGTGTGAAAATTGTTGAGGGTCATCTGGGGATAAAATGGTCCACAGAAAAAAAATTTCATTACATCATCGGTCACATGATTCGGCAGCTAAATTGTTAAAAAAAATCTTCAAAAACCTTAGACTTCTCTGAAGTGGCTAAACAGATCGAGGAAAAACTACATGTTTGACCCCCTGTCCATGAGGAACAAAAGGTTCACACATATGACATCGTTGGTCACATGGTTGGCAGCCATATTGGATTTACCCTAAAACCTATATAAAATACACCACTCAAAATACGCCCTGGCGAGGGTCTGCAATCGCTGATTGCTCTTTTTCTTGTGAATCTTTTTTCACTGACAGGCAGACAGTAAAAATATTACCTTACTCTTCTATACATGTGTGATCGGGAAAAATTCAGAGCCAAAGTAGTGTAAAAGAGCAAACTTGCCTTCCTATTCATGTTCCAATTCGTGTTCAAAATACAACGCTCAATTTGAATAAGTTGTTCCTCGATCAGAAACTGACAAGACAGACGGACGGACATGAACCGATTGCTTAACCCTGCTTTTCGCTTCGCATATGTGGGGTAACAAAGGGAAAGATTTTACAATGATGTAATAAACCTGTATTTGAGAAATTGAAAAGTTCAGATAATCTTTGTTTGTACCGACCACCTTGTACCGACCACCTCCATCATTTCATTTTATTACTCATCTTTTGCCATTTTGATTCTGTAGATTCTTGGTAAAATGAAACTGGTGTGTCTGACGGATGTTGATAGTACTCAATGGATTAGGATTTTTTTTAAAAATTAAGTTTATGATACCAGACTAGGTGACACAATGGTTAGAGCGTCAGCTCTAGGTCTGGGAGGTCAGTAGTTCATATCCTGGACAAGTCATACCAAAGATTTTCAAAATGGTACGTGCTGCTTCGTTGCTTGACCCTTGGCATTTAATAGGACAGAGCATGGACAACGTTGGGAAGGCAACTGCAAACCTCCCAGCATAACCCTTGTCAAGAAACTCATCTTGGCAAGGGTTATAGAAACTCATCAGAGAGGAGTGAGTCCTCGTCCTTAATGTTGGTGGGGTTTCCCCCCTTTCTTTCTGTTGCTGTTTTCATTATGTTACGTCCTGATCCATTCTGGGTTCCCCCCTTTCTTTCTGCTGCTGTTTTCATTATGTTATGTCCTGATCCATTCTGTGTTCCAGCACTTCAATGAACCTCGACTGTATACCAAAAAACCCCAATTTCATCCAATTTGTCTCGAAGAATACTTGTCCTGACAAGATGACGGTAATTGCGTGTGGCATTAAACAAATAAGTTTAGTGTGCGTTGTGAGAATTGGAAGTTTTATTTTGTTTTTAAATTATTTGGGGATTGTTCAGTGAAGAGAAATGTCTATAACCTTTTTGGAGAATACTGGTCTTTTAACGTTTCCTTTCGACTCTTGGTACAGAGGCAACGCTGAGCATTTGTTGTCGACATGTATTGCACAGAAAAGGCGAGCGAGCACATCGCTATGTCCGAGGACGATGAGCAGTGTGTGGAGCCAGCTCGGCGGTCCTGTCACTTGTCGTGCGCTCTGGGGAAGGACGCCGGCCTCGTGCGTCCCGGCCCAACGCACAGCCATTTCTGCACAGTTGTTCAAGCAATAAACAATGCCCCTCGGTCTGTCGGAAAAGACGGAAAGTTCCAAATGTTTGTCTGCCTGGGTGCACGGTGAGATGGACAGTTCAAAATGTTTGTCGCATCCACCCACGTATCATGCAAGTCTTTCCTCCCATAAATGACTGAGAGGGATTTTAAATAATTTCACCGAATCTGGTGTTGTGTTGGTTTGACATCACCATAAGTTCTCAACATTGCACTGATGCCATAATTGCATAAAGGGTGACGTATCATCAACTCTAACAAGCAACATTTAGGGTATGTACGTTGTATAATTTTGGTATAAATGTGGAATTG
This sequence comes from Eptatretus burgeri, assembly GCF_056783735.1. Lineage (NCBI taxonomy): Eukaryota > Metazoa > Chordata > Myxini > Myxiniformes > Myxinidae > Eptatretus > Eptatretus burgeri. The sequence continues at coordinate 11,249,553 of NC_140965.1, read as the reverse complement.
AGTGCAACAGTGTCGTGTGATGCTCGTTTCTGGACTTTTGTCACTGTCAGGGATCACGTTCTCCACAACTGGCTCGCGACATTGGCTGACTGCCCGGCGAATGCGCATATGTACGAGGAGTGGGCCATCTTGCGTGATCGCTCCATTGTCAAGGCGCTCGTACATCTCTTGCAGGTCCTTCACGGTTTCAACATCACCTTGGAAGGCTCCCTTGTTAAAGGCGTTGATGTGTGATCAACAGAACCGCAGACAACTCCATCTTCAATAGACACTCCTCAGAACTCATGCTATTGCCTCAAACCACAAGCCATACACATTGACTCTGAGTCTGAGAGACCTCATGTCTCACTCAACGATGTACAGCTCTCGGAGAGGAAGCATTCTGATCCCGCTGGACCCATTGGTCTTGTAAGGTGCTTTTGAATCACTTTTTGGTTCCACAGAACACGAAGCGTGACTCTGCACATTTCGAACACTCATTTCGAACCTTGGTGCTTGTTGTTGAGCATCAGGAACTTTGGTTTTGAACGATCGTGCTGTTTTAAATGGAATTTTCTAGAATAATCGTCCGTCTTGTCGGACTGATCGGATAATGACGACAAATATTATGCGTGTCCTTTTGTGCAATTTTTCCCGTTTCTATGACGCAGATCTATTGCTTTAGATTTTGCCGAATATTAATGCTACATATGTTTCCGTTGCATTTTCCCTGAGTGTGGTGATGCGCAACCAGCCTTGCTGAAAGCATACGATGGTGAGGAAACCAGGGAGCTTTTCATTGGTTCCAGAAGAAGAAGATTAAGACCGCTCACTTCATTTGGTAACAAATTGCAAATATTGTCCCAGAATGAAGGAAATTGATGGGGAAAACCAAGATTTATTCCCGTTTACAAGCGCAAGACCTGAGAGGACAATTAGGAAAGTTTAATCTGACGTTATCGTGAAAATCGATCTTCATATAACTTTCACCACCATCGAGATACAAAGGTCAACTGTGAATTGGTAAGATATTATCGAATGGACTTCTTACATCCTATTTGGACATTATTGGACGTTGCATCACGCAGTAATCGATCCATCGACGTTTCCTCGATCTAATCGATTTGAGTGCTCAGATCAAGTCATCGAATTTTGATACAACGAGAGCTTTTCAAAAGGTTCTCGTAATACGATGTTCACGATTTTATTTTAATTTTTGCATCTGCAAGTACTGGTTCTAATTCGTAATTAAATATCTGAAAGCTTAATTTATTTAAATACAGCATCGCCTCGCTCAACCTCCTGTTTGGCGTGTCTTCGACTGTTGTGAGTATCTCACTTGTAGATCCTTTTGCACGGCCTGCACACCTGCTAAATCAAGCGGTTACCAGCGGCTTCTGTTAACTGTTCAAGCCGAGCTTGTCGCGATCCCCAACCCGAGTGCAACACTGGATTTCATTCCAATACCTGCATCAGGTTGTTGTCATGTTGATGTGGAGTTTCACAAGTTCGTGGAATTGCACATTTGCTTATTGACACAATGGGAAGACCAATTCTCAGCCAGCTCATTTGCTCTCCCACGTACACCGCTGTTCATAATGTACCGTGTGCAGCTTGGATGTCATTGCTGCTCCTTAAAAAAAAGAAAAGATTCCATTAGAATTGTGTGTGTGTTTTTTTTCTGTTTGCTATGCTGAATTTGTCCAGCAGTTGGTCTGATGTAGAGATGCCAGTGTGATTATGTAGGTAGTGGTTGTTTTTACCCTCCTGGTGTCTCACATATTTCATTCGTCATGCACCAGCTGATGCTTCGGAATATTAACGTTTCCAACCGTTTTATTTTGTTTCCCTGCAAGGATGATTGGACATGGGAACAGGCCATTTGGCCCATCATGCCCAAGCCACATCCACATCACAGTATTCCCAAGACCGAACGCAATTAGTGCTGATTAAACGGCGAACTTCAAGCAAGCAAGTTGAACATTCTGGGGAAGCGAGTATGTGCCAGGTCCCAGCCCCATTTGTTTTTGCAACTGGTTAGTTTACCTTGGGATGGAGAGCACACTTAAAATTTAAACAGAGGTTTGCCGAAGTTGTGGAGCGCAACCTCAGCATGCTATCCGATCAATTGAGTACAGTTGTGGTTCTGTATAAAAAAAGCCACCACAATAGTTTGGATTAACTGGCTCATCCACAGCACATGAGGCCGGCGATGATGTGTCCAAATCATTCTGAGGTCCCACAAAGCGGAAGGCTTTGACGCTGGCGGTGGAGTCCTTCACGCTGGTGGTGAAGTACATCACACTCGTGTGAAGTCCATGGCACTGTTACTCTTATTTGCACTGAGGTCGTCCGCACTTTCTTTTTTTGTAATGCATTTGTAAAAGTCTGCTTGAAAAAGCTGTTTGAGAGCCCAGAGCTCCTCTGTGACATAATGAGCAGGTGTTTATTGGTCGTGACATATGAAATGTGAACTTTTCAATGTGGTTGATTTGCTACTGAAACAAAAATACCAATTTCCTGCTCTGTAGGACGCACTTGAGCAGGTGTTGCTGCTTTGGTTTTGCAGCGACTCGTGTTTGCACAATTTAGTGCAAATTGCGTCTCGTATTAGGGTTTAAATTTTTGTGGGACAGTGTTTTTGAACTCCTTCTAAATGTATTGTTTAACGACGTCGGCTCGGAGTGGAGTAAATCTGTTAGTAGACGAAGCGAGTGATTTGTTCATTCAACAGGTTCGTGCATTTTTGTTCGAAGGTGTTTTGCAGTTTTGTGCCAAAAGTTCTTTTTCACATTTTTTTTCCGTTTTAGCGTGCTATTGTAATTAAAAAGTCTGAATCGACTGTTGCTTTCTCTGATTGTTTGTTTAAGGGAATGGCCTTTGAGAGATGAATGGGAGGGCACACAGTGTAAGGTAAACCATTATGTTGATGAGTTCTCCATGGATGCTGGTGCTGCAGCATTAACGGCTGGTCTGTCTGAAATGCCACTGGTTTGAGTGACGTATCCGGGTATCTGGTGGAATACCTTCAGTATCGTTTTCAAATACAATGGATGGCGGTGGGTGGAGACGTGGCATTCCTGGACAACAGCATTCCCACCTTCTCCGCAGGTGTAAGTAATCCAACTGCAGAAATGTTTTCGAATGAGCCCCAACCCAGAGTGTCAGTAATTGCTTCCGAGCAGGCCCGAACCACAGCAGTTTCTTCCTCCCGCTTCAGCTGTTCGAGATATATCTGTTTCTGCATAGCTTTCAATCGTTGCTGCATGTGTTGCTGTTCGAGTAGCAATCGAGCTTCATCCCATATACATCCCATGCCAGCTCTGACAGAAGCCTCAGCTGCTTCTGCGCTGGCCTTCAACGAGAGCGAAGACCTGGAAGAATTGGACGAATCCCGAGAGCCAGCGACAGACCGTGTGTGAAGCAAGCCTGATATGGCAGTCTTCTTCCTCCCAGTGGTGAGACAAATGTGAAGTTGAGTTTTTACTGTCCTGGAACGGACAACGTGTCCCAATTATTTGAAGAAAGAATGCTCCGGGTAGCTGACTAACACTTAGAGGTTTAAATCACTTTTACTTTATTTTAAAACACTCCAAGTGCGACAGGAAAAACCATGCTTTCTCCATACACAATCGCTGTTCTACCAGAGAGGGAATAACTGCCTTCGCCTCCTCCCAGCAGAAATGACGTAACATGGGTGGAGCAGAAATGTGCATTTTACATTCAGACTTGGTTACATCGCACCCACCACTCTAACTGCAGTGCACCGAGGGACGGGCTTGGATGAACGCAATGCACCAATCCTCTTTAAGCAGGATGAGAATCACTTGACCACAGGTGATGCTCTACCCCCTCACAGATTCCTCACACATAGGCCTCCTTGTCTACTCTCAGCACACACAGTTTTATGCCTCAGCTCCCTGAACTGCTCAGCTCTGCCATGAAGCCTGGCACTGCAACTCTGGTCAATGGTATCCAGTGTCCCTTGAGAGACAAAATTATTCTTTGGCCTGAGGTGAGTTCCAAGATATCCACCGGCAACATCAAGGATGGCAGTCGTGAAAGCACTCCACAACTCTTCAGAATCCCCCAAAGCACCCAGACCCCCCAAATCCCTACTCGACCTGCTCGCAAACTCCTCAGCTGCCCTCTCATCCTTGAGCTTGCCAACATCCAGCCGAGGCTGGGTTGGTACCATTCTGGATTTAAGCTGCAGCTTCAGAGATGCAACAACAAGCTTGTGGTTAGTAGTGAGGAACTGAGCACTCCGGTAGACCCTGCAGTTCTGGATCGTCCTCCAGCGACCATCAACGAGCACATGGTCAATCTCCTTTGCCAACCGCCATAATTGGAATACCAAGTCCAGCGATGAGTCTATGGGTGCTGAAACCATGAACCGGCCACCCTAAGTTCATGACTTCTTGCAAAGTCAAGGAATTTGGTGCTATTCTGGTTCACAGTTCCAGACCCTGAGGACCAACACACGTCTCATAACCATCCCTATCAGTTCCAGTTGATACATTGAAATTACCCAAGACTAGAAGTGTATCGCACCTGGCGCACTGATCAACCACAGACTCGAGCATGGCATAGAATGCGTCCTTCATGGTGAGATCACTCACCTAAGTCGGAGCATAAAGAGAGACTCAGGAAACGACACCCAAGGAGTGATGAATCCTTTGTCTCATAATATGCTCGTTGACCAGTGTTACCTCAATTATCATTGGACACAGCTCCAGTAACTCCTTAGGCATGGTAACCATCAGAACGACCTGACCAGTGGTAGGTATCTCGCTGCCGTGATCTCGCTACCATCTGGTCTCAACCTCCAATGTTTGAAGTTCAGATAATTTCAGAGACAGGTGTTCATCCTCTCTTCGGGATAGGACATTCCAGGCACCCACCAGAAGGGACCGTCTCAGTTTAACCCAAGGAGACCACCGTCTGGTGGATGACACCTCCACCACCACCACAACACACACCACCACCACCACAACCTGACCCAGGAAGTCTTGCTCTATGGGTGTGAGACTTGGACTCTGACCAAGGATCTGAGACGGAGACTCAATTCCTTTGGTACCAGGTCTCTTCGGAGAATCCTTGGCTATCGCTGGTCGGACTTTGTGTCCAACGAGCGGTTTCTGAGAGAGACTCAAATGAGATTTGTTACCTGCATAGTCCGTGAGCGTCAGCTGCGGCTGTATGGACACGTGGCTCATTTTCCTGACTCCAATCCTGTTCACCAGATTCTCTCAGCGAGGGAGTCTCGTGGGTGGATTTGGCCAATGGGCCGACCACGTGCCTCGTGGTTGCAGCAGGTTGATCTGCATCTCAAGGAGATGGGGATGGGCCAGGCATCTGCCTGGGTGATGGCCAGATGGAGGCTCCGGGAGTACCGGCGGAAAGTGGACGCAGCGACATGCTGCTCTGGTGCATGCTCCCATACTTTGACCTGACCTTTTGACCTTAACATTAATTGGTATCTGAATTCAGTGACCTGACATGAAAATGCTTTTCAAATTTCAAGTCAATCAGATGAAAATTGAGGATTTAATTTTTTGGGGCCTATGTCGACCTATTGACCTGTTTACCCCAAAATTAGTCATTGGTTGAATTCAGTGACCTGATATGCAAATGCTCTTCAAATTTAACATTAATTGGATTAAAATTGAGGATTTTATAAAATTTGGCCTGTGTTGATCTTTTGGTCTGTTTACTTTTTGGCCTATGTTTACCCAAAAATTAACAGGTGGTTTTATTTGGTGACCTGATATGCAAATGCTCTTCAAATTTCAAGTCAATCAGATGAAAATTGACCATTTTAGAAATAATTTTATAATTTGGCCTATTTTGGGTTGACCTAATGGCCTCTGTTGACCTTTTGACCGATAATTTCAAAAGTAATGGGTGGTTGAATTCACTGACCTGATATGCAAATCCTGTTCAAATGTCACGTCAATCAGATGAAATTTGAGGATTTTAGAAAATTTGGCTCAAATTGGTTTATTGGCCTTTGCAGACCTTGTCGGTCGACCGAATTTTACGAAACTTCAATGCGGGACCCTCGCAGGGTCAGTGACATTAATCTCTCCTCCGGCGAGGGTAAAACAAAAACAGTTTTGCTTGTATCTGCACATGCACATTAGGATAGGAACCTCTGAAGATTTATTCTGTCGAATTCATTTTTCCAGGCATGAAAACAATTGCAGCAGTCAGAGCAAAAAAATGAAAAAGTTTGTCAGAACAAAAGGGGGGGAGGGTTGGGGGTATCCGGGGAGGGGTGGGGGGAGGGTTGGGGGTATCCGGGGAGGGGTGGGGGAGGGGTTGGGGGGTATCGGGGGAGGGTTGGGGGGTATCGGGGGAGGGTTGGGGGTATCCGGGGAGGGGTGGGGGAGGGGTTGGGGGGTATCGGGGTGGGGGAGGGGTTGGGGGGTATCCGGGGAGGGGTGGGGGAGGGGTTGGGGGTATCGGGGGAGGGGTTGGGGGTATCCGGGGAGGGGGTGGGGTGGGTATTGGGGGAGGGGTTTGGGGGGAGGGGAGGGGTGGGGAAGTTATGGGAAGCTGGAGGGTGTCATTAGGGATGTGATGCACTATGGTTGCCTGTCCTTAGTTTTCTGAAGGACCTCCCTGTAGATGATATTTTGGGTGAGTGTATTGTTGCTGAATAATCGTTGTGAGGAATTATTGTCCACTTTGATAGATATATGGGAGTAACCTCTTGCACGTGAAAATGCAACATATAGTTGGCCATGGGAGAACACAGGGGCTGGGAGGTATATTCCGAGTTTATCAAATGTTTGGCCCTGGGATTTGTTTATGGTCGTCGAGTATGCGAGTCTGACTGGAAATTTCATCCTCTGCAGTGTTACTGGAAGGTTGGCGTCTGGTGGGGCAAGTTTAACATGATATAGGCCGAGCCCTAGACTGAACAGGAGCAGTGGAGGGTGACCGAGAATCAGAATGCAAATTTCAACGTCAAATTACGCGCAGACGTTAACAGAAATAATATTTTTTTAAAATAAATCTTCACATTAAATACAATATTTCTTGTTACATTTTTTTGTGTCAAATTCACCTTCTGAGGTAATCAGCATGTGCAGAAGAGGGTTTCACATTGCAGACGCAATTCTTGTTTTCGAGGAGTGGGATTACGCCTCTCAGCGGTGACGGTCTGTCGACGACAGACGTAATGACGTCAGCGAATGACCGATGATGTCATGACGTCGTTACGCCTCTCAGCGGTGACGTCACACGTCGCCATGCAAACGAATGTAAAAATTAGAAAATCGCCCAAAATTCCAAAACGTGTCCGTCTGGCGCGATCTCACATAGTCCATGCTGTTCATTAGACCACAGAGCACCCGCATGCCGAAAATGGCGACAATCCGTCCGGCAGTTTTGGAGGAGATGCGTCAAATTACACGCAGACGTTAACAGAAATAATATATAGAAAGTATCCGGTATTTTTTTTTTAAGTTTACGCCTGTCCTGTCGCTCGGATACATCGATTTCCAAACCGCTCCGCGTCACGTTCATTCAGGCACGTTGAGCGTGCCAGAGCCGTGACGTCACATTGCGGACGTGCAAAAACCAAGGGGCCGGGGCGTGGTCACGCTCGGTGTCGTCACACGATATGCTAATTAACCGCAAACGATTTCGCTCCTTTCGTTTTCGGGAGCAATGCGCATGCGCACAAAGTTCATTCAACTTGGTGTGGCGGCGCGTTTTGGGCCAAACTTTGGAGGTTCGTGTGCGGCGGTGCGAACCTAAACAGGCCGTTTAAAGAGCGCGTCGGGCCTCTTGTGAGTGTCGGAAACGCGAGTCCCCGCCATCGCAGCCCCGGCCGAACGAGCATTGTGAAGCTGCGATCTCCGTGTCCGCCACGTTTGTCGATCCCGCGTGTTCCGTTAACAATGGACGTTTTACCTTTGGTGGTTCTTCAAAGCGTCTCCGCGATCCCTTCCCGGGTTTCCGCGCTTTGCAAATGTTTTGCAGTTTCGTGCCCCGGACTCCGGGTCCGTCGTGCCGGTCCAAGGCAGGCGGGGGACGGGGGGGGGTTCACGGTTGTTGTCCCGTCGCATTGCAAACCCCACGTCCATGTTCCGGTAGTCGTGTTGTTTTGTCGTGCAGTTGTTGTTCTTGGTGTTGTTGGTCGTGTGTGTGTATATATATATATATCTGTCTGTGCGTTATGTGCGCGCTCGGTTCGTGCTTGTCCTCGGATTCCTAACGTGTTTTCTTGGTTCTGTAACATGGGTTGGGGTTGGGGTTGGGGAGGGGGTGCACAACATATGGAGGTAAATAAACAGCGAGGGACCGTGCTGATTATGTACGTAATTTATAGATGTATATTTCAATATCTTCGACCATGTAAAAACATTGAACAGTGGAGGAGTTGATCCACCAGCTGCGGTGCCCCTCCGGGTCTCGCAAACCCGACCGTGCGTGACCACGTGGTGTCGACGTGCGGCTGCACTGTGCGGTGAGAGCACGATGTTGACATTCGCGGTGATGAGTTGTTTTGCCATAAAACGTCCACCCGTTGTCCCCCCCTCCCCCCCGTTCCTCGCAGCTTGGCTCTGGATGTGTGGTTACCATGTTTGGCTTCCACAGACCTAAGGTGTACCGCTCGACCCAGGGATGCTGCATTTGTAAAGCCAAGTCTTCGAGTTCCCGCTTCACAGACAGCCGGCGCTACGAGGCCGAGTTTGAAAGCTGCTTTGGGTAAGTTCACCCCTCCTCTCCTAGTGAACCCATTGATCTGATCTTTCCTGCTTGGGGTGAAACAACGACCCCCAAAGCGATTTAAAAGAGAAAAAAAAATTCATTGCTTTTGGATTGAATTACCACCACCAGCAATTCCCACCACTGCAATGCTTTCACATGAACTTCACCGCAGCATTTCACGCCAGTTGTACACCCAGGGTTGGTTGTGACGTGGTTTGTGGTTCGCAGCCTTGTGGAGTCGCGCAGCGGGGAAATCTGCAACGCCTGCGTACTGCTCGTGAAGCGGTGGAAAAAGCTTCCTGCAGGCTCGGACCGTACCTGGAACCACGTGAGCACGGGTTTCTGAGAGTGTCGTCGATACGTCGGAATCTTTCCCGCAGGTATGAAGTGCTGCTGGGTAACCCTCACATCGGGGCGGCGGTGTCCGTGTGATTGCAGGTGGTTGATGCGCGAGCCGGTCCAGGCATAAAGACAACCTTGAAACCGAAGAAGCTCAAATCCAATTTCTCACCGAGGAACATCGGCATTTGTCGGGTGAAGGAGACTCTCAAAAAGCAGAGTAAGCTTGTTTGCTTGCTCTTCGATCACCATGTCGATGTGTGCGCTGTTTTAAACTGGACGTCACATCTGCCGGAATCCTTCCCCCTCTCCTCCCCCCCTGTGAGACTACAATCGTATTCAAGGAAAGTTAAATTCAGATATTGCTTGGATGTCCGTAAGATGCGCACACACGTGCTTCTCGGCCATCTATTCTGGGTTTGAATCCCGATCCAGCCATAAACTGTCATCCCAGTGATTTCATCAGTGTGTGCTGTTCCTCGGACGGACGTTAAACTGGGCGTCGTGTTTGCCGGCATGAGCTGACGTACATTAAAGATCCCATGGTGTTCTCGCCGGCATCATGCGTCGGAGTTGCGACCGATGCAGGATTTGTAACCCTCGTCAATAGAAACTGCTTTTGGCAGAACCAATCCTCAATTACGTGGTGGTAACATTTTGGTCGTGTACGATATGTACGGTAGAGTAACGTGATGTGTTAATGTAGAGCTTGATTTTAAGCTTGTATTTGAAAACGAGCCTGGTGTTGGTTTAGTGGTTAGGGTGGCGGCTTGGGATCCTCGGGTCCTGAGTTCGGATCCTCGGGTCCTGAGTTCAAGCCCCGTTGGGCCACTGAATTAAAATACACCAGGAGGTTGACTCAGCCTGTCATCCTTCCAAGGTCGACAAAATGAGCACCAGTGTACTGGTAAGGGGGACATTGCATCAGCGGCATAGCCGCATCCCAACCAATGATGCAACCAGCAGCCACCGGCTGCACTCGATAGAGAGAGATTTGAAAACGGACACTACCATTTTGCTTGCTCTATGCAAGCTTTGCTTTGCAAGCTCTATGCTTCGAAAACGGACACTACCAGCATAGGATGACGTGGGAAAAAAATCAATGTGACGGTCTGATCAGCGTTGTGAACACCTGTACACTTTCACCGACTGACCATCGCACATCCCGGAAAGGGAAAGTGGTGGCTGTAAATGAGTCGTCCTGAGCATGTCAACAATGTTTTAAGACGAAATTGTTGGATTCCATCATTTAAATCTTCTGTGTGCATTATCATTGGTGGAGGATATGGCTGTGTGCGCCCCCCCCCCCCGCCCCCCATGTAGGTTAGGAATCTGTAAATTGTTCATGGTGCTGGAAATAACTCGCCTGTTTACGAAGGATGCCGTGGGATCTCTACCATCCATCGACTAATGCCGGTAGACGAGACGCCCAGTTTAACATCCATCCGAGGGACGACACACCATTGATGAATCGTCCTTCCTGTGAAACATCGGGATGGCAGTTTATTGCTGGGTTGGGATTCGAACCCTGGCTGTACGGGTTCGAGGCGAGTGTGCGTACCTCTAGGCCATCTTGCTTTCCCACCGTTCAAATGTAGAAAGAAAAGCAAGCATTGGTGTCCTGTATAAAAAGGGACCTGAATCTACAAGTTGTGAGATTGATTGCTCATGTTGGCAAATGTGGGTCAAAACATTTAACTCCTTTAAATGGTTAATCCTCGATATACCGAACGCTGCTGGCCGAGTGCTGCTTGTGGTCGTGACTGGTAAGACAAGACGACTGAGGACATCACTTTGACGTGGCGTATTCGTCATGGAGCGGCGCCGTGTGTGTTACTTCCGTTAAAACGTGATGGAAATGTTTCTTTCACTTTACCCTGGTATTGCATTGGGGGTATTGTCCATGTATTGTTCTCGACATAAAACCCTGCATCGTTTGTCCACATTCAGGGTCAGATGCTCGCAGTACTGCATCCAGCACGTCACCGTCATGTTCCCCGAGCTACAGCACACACTCCGACGACGGCTCGGACACCGAGGTGGGGGGGAGTACGAGGGAGCCGAGCATCTCGTTTCTGGACCCCACCTATTGGAAAAGGTTTGTATTGTTAGCACACACAATAATTACACTTGTATCTCCAGGACAAGTGGTCATAGACTCTCCAGAACATTTATTTATACTTTTTCAAATTGAAGCGGCTGGTAGGATGACCTACCTCGAGGTAAGCACACTCGCTTCTAAGCCGTCTAGCCTGGGTTTGAATCCCGACCTCGCTATAATCTGTTACCCAGCGTTTCAAAAGCAGGGCGATTCATCAATGTGTGTGCCGTCCCTTGGCTGGACGTTAAACTGGACGTCTCGTCTGCTGGCATTGATTGGACGTTAGATCCTGCGGTGTACTTCATGAGTTGGCGAGCTATTGCTGGCATCCTGGACAAATTCCTGCCATGCTGGGAAGGCAGTGACAATCGACCCAGTATAACCCTTGCAAAGAAACCGCTTCGGCAGCACAGACGCTCTAAAGGAGCATGGCACATCAAGTGAGATCGTGTTTCAAATGAAAAGTAATTTGTTCTTGGTTCACAAGTGTTCCGCTCTTCCTGTAACGCTTTGTGAACAGAAAGAAAGTGTGCTGCGGCATCGTGTACAAGGGTCGCTATGGGGAGGTGGTCATCAACCCTCGTTTATTCAAGCCGTGTTGCGTGAGTACCAAGCCGACTGTGACCGCAGAGCAAAGGCCCAGCTCGGAACCACCACCACCGTAGCAGGATTCCGAGCAAAAGTGGCAATGGGAGGTGATGCCCCCCCCATGCCAGCCGTTGAAGAGCACCCTCTAACCCCAAGTTTGATTTTGTGCATCTTGGATTCTGTGCAGCATAGGTAAACGACGGTGGTTTGTAATCAGGGGCCTGCACTTTGTGGAGTATTAGTGATAGTTTTTGTTTGTTTTCTTTTTTAATGTGAAAGCCTTTATTTAACCGGCAGGTATTAGGCTTATTGTATTGCAATCGATAATGGTATGCAGGTAGTTGGGTGGTTTCTTAAAGCAGTGATGCCAATGCAAAACAATATGCAGATAGTGTTTTAAAAAAAAAAAACTGTCAATACCCAACCTCAAGTCCATATTGTACATAATGCGTCCGGCCTCGGTGTTCATATCGTGCCACGTGTGCTTTCGTTTGGTCAGTTGCATTTCTGTACAGAAGTTATGTTATTATTTTTTAAATTCCTGAACAAATGCATGCTAATCAATGGTGACTGACTTTTTTGTTGTTGTTAAATCGAAGTTTAATTATTATTATTATTTTTTTTTGGAAGTGGAGGGGTGGAACTGGCGGTTCATGGTTCGAGCAAGAACAACCTTACTTTTACAAACGCATCAACCTGTGTTGAAGTGTGTGTGTGTCATTTGGGATCTATTGTGAATGATGTAACCCAAAATGAAGCGTCGGTGAACGAGTTGTCCTCCCGCCATTACGCCCGTTGCATTGCCCAAACAATGAGCGAATCGGATGAACTTGAGGCAATGCATCACGGAGTGTTGTTTAAACGTGTGGCAGGGAAACCCAAAGGCCCTCTCCATACACTACGGTAGATTTAATTATTATCCAACCCATATGCCACCTTCCAAAAAAAAACTTCCAATCTTGTGGAAATCATTGGTTTCCTTATTTATCTATTTATTGGGTTCCTTTAAAGGGATGTTTGGTTCTCATTTGAACACTAGAGATGCATGTGCTGTATGTTTGAGCTTTGTTTTCTCCTGTATCTTGTAGTATTTCATCTGTCATAAGCTGTAGTCTTTGTACAATAAACATGCCTGAACCTTCTCCAGAATTTCTTGGGTGTTTGCCAAGAGTACTGTTAAAAATACACCTGTATCTGGCAAAAACGATTGTGCTCACCATGACACCTGCTTGGTGAGGTGAGGAACAGCAATCGCACACACAAACCCACATGCACACACACGATTTGCTGTATTGTGGATCACTTTTCATGCGTCCAAGGATTGTTAGGAAAGTGGAGAAAAGCAACGGCGGTAAATCGGAGGCTGTCGCATCAGGGTTTGAACGTCCGCTCAGAGCCTGGGATGTCCACGCAAGTCATACCAGACTTTAAAAAAAAAAAAAATGGTGGGTGTTCTTCCATTACATGATGCTCAGCAACTTGATGTTTGAGAATAGGGAAGATGAAATTCTTCCTTAATTGCTCTGCTTTGTGCAGAAAATAAAGATCGCTGGTACCCAGTACTCTGGGAAATGATGTTGCGTCACTTCCTCCAAGTGCAACAGCTGTATTCATCTCAAATAGTCTGATCTCATGTGCATGCGAGATTTGTTGTGCTTCACCATGAGCCTTCGACTAAAAAAATTATTGTGGTTACATTTCATACGTCTTGAGGGTATAAATTTGCATTGTTGTTCAATTTCACTGTTCCCTTTCCAACTCTTTGACACTCCCTTATTCTTCTACCCTTTCCTTCTCCTTAATTCAAAATATAATTCTCCTTAAAAATGGCATCAAAACTATCATGTGTGGTATCAAATTAAAGCTAATGACATGTACATTGCATTCATACTGTCAATGAATTGGTTTATGATCTTTCGTCAATGAAATGTCAAAAGGTCATGATTTGTGTGAAATATACATTTATGGTCCTGTAATGAAAAGGAGAGGAAAGTCAACTTCTACTTTAAAAGTTCGTCAGGTTTTGATTAAAACCAGAGTGGTGTCAAAGCCACCCAATGCTTGCCTGTTTATACATTTTTCGTTTTTAAAAGACTAGTCTAATAATATTTTTTTATAAAGCATTGCAGTGAAGTCTGATCCAAAAAAATTTTAAAGCAATATATGTATTTGTATATTGTAATCAGTAAAAAAGTGTGGTAGATAAAAACATTAGAAAGGAAATAACTTGCACCAAAAACTTTAACATTTTCACGCTCACGCTAATGCTGACGCTCACGCCGGGGGTATCGCTATAGCTCTCTGTTCTTCGAACAGGCGAGCTAAAAAGGATTAATATGCATTTAATGTTGTTTGTAAGTGTGACCCATCTTGGTCTCTGAAAAAAAAAATAGCTTCTCTAGAGGGCGCTAAGTCATCATATTGTGGCTACAAGCTGTCTCTACTGCATACATCAGCACATGTAATTGGACAAAAGTTACTCCATTGTTACGTCAACAACCTTGTCAATTATACACTATTCTGGTAAGTTTTTTTTTTTTAATATTTTGAGCACCAGTGTGATATTTTGTATGTAACAAGGCATCTGTGAATGTAATTATTTACATGATATTTCATGAATTTGAGTCCTTCCCTTGTATCATGTAATAAAATAACAGTTGCCCCAAACACCACACCAAGTTGAGATTTGTTGTGGTGTGTTCATAATTAACGACAAAATCTAATACCCAAATAATTATATGAGTGTATAATGTAAAAAAATAGCAGCTCGAGGATACAAGATAGACTGGTTATGTCAAATTTTAAAAGTACGGAAGGCCTTAAGAGACAAATCTCACGACAGTTTAAATTCCGGTCGTAATGGTTATATCAACTTACAAATTTATAGAAGGCCTTATAAGGCAATTCTCACAACATTTTAAATAACAAATATTCGAAACATTCTCAAACATGTTCAATCATTACATTTTCATGGTTATCAAGAGCATGTGAGCTGCCATGGAGCCCTTGCTAAGCCTCAAAAGAGAACGTCCAACTGAACTTACCCAATGCATCTTTTGCCAAGAAGATGCAAGCAAAAAAACTACTTGCCGCCAAAGAACAAGGACTTTCTACTTTGAATAAATGCGTATGCCAAAGACAGAAACTTAGAGACCCCAAAAACAGAGCAGCCACAGATAGAATTGTTTCCGTGTTTACCTCAGAGCAAACACATTTGCTCATATGGCATAAATTATGCTACTCAAGCTACACAAGCAAAGAAAGGATCTCTCGACAAAAGAAATCAGAGCAAGGGCTATCTGACCATGAAAAAAATAGTCATCCAAGCACCAGTGCAGCAGAACTACTGACCACACCAGCCTCCAGACTAAGAAGCTCATCATCTCCAATGAATTGGGAGGCATGCATGTTTTGCCAGAATGTTGTAGCCAATACAAAGTTGTCATCAGTGACTACAATGAAGACGAGCCAAAGGATCCTTGAAGCTGCAATGTTTGACCAATGTCAACACGCAAGGATGGCTGGAGTAAGTGACTTGATAGCATCTGAAGGCAAATATCACCCGAACTGCTACAAAAAGTTCTTCAGAATTGCCTTCAGTACCAAAGAAAAATCCCAGCAAACAGATTTGGCGACGCAGTGGTTAATTGATGGGTTGAAACTAGCAGCTGACAAATCGCACGTTTTAGAAATGTCAGAAGTATGGAACAGATACCGTGTTCTTTCAGAGAAAGCAGGGGTAGAAGTCCCTCAAAGCTTCATAAGCAGGAGAGCTTCATTCAAAGAGAAACTGGAACCACATACGAGTGATATCTGTGAGTTCATATTTATGAGCAACAGACCAATTGATGACAGAATAACATTATTGGTGCCAGTCAAATTTGGACATATTCCTATTGGAAAGCTTGCAGATGAAAATGATGAATCATTCCCGATGCCCGTTTATCAGCCAACAGAGGATAGCTTTCTCGACATGGTTCATGTTGCCCTAAAGCTGAGAGCTGATATACTGGCCCAACCTGCCTATTTGGGGTTAAATATTACACAACAAGAAGCAATATCTTGTATTCCAGACAGTCTATACGTTTGTTTGCCTTATTATGTGAGGGCAGAATCTGCTGGAAGATGATCCGGAGGAAAGAGAATAGGATGTAACCCAAAAAGAATCCAAAGTTCAAGAGCTGGTCGTGAGCATGGCACAAGATTTGGTGTACAATGTTCGCGGTGGGAAGCACTGAACTACCAAACATGTAGGCATGGCAAGTACTCTGCACCAGGCCACAAGATCAAAGGAGCTTGTTCAGCTTTTCATAATGCTGGGCACGTAATCAGTTATAGTAGCCTTTTACAAGTCGACACATCTTTGGTAGAAAGCACTTTTACGTCCATGGACACCACAATAGGTGCTGTAACACCTCCAAATTTAGTCCCAGAGAGATTTATGCACTTCATTTGCGACAACATAGATATCAATGATGCCAACCTTGATGGAAAGAATAGCTTCCATGCTACTCAGGTAGCAGCGTGGCAACGAGGCCCGGCCACAGACATGGGTTTTAAAGACCTAACACCATCAAAATCCACAACTCTAAGTACCTGAAGTAATGGACGAGCTTATACCAGCTGCAATCATAGAAGGAATGATAGAACCAATATCACAACAAGAAATACAAAAAGACTGGTACACTAAATCAACAGATGGCAAGCCAAAAGTCCTGCAAGCTTGTGCAACGGATATGGCGTTTTTCATGAAGCGCTAAGACCAAGCGAATGCAAGAATGGGATGGACGCATTTCAAGTCAGGAGATCAGCAGAGTAGATGCAGAAATGACAAGTGTGGGATACATGCCCATCATTCAGGCACCAGCACATGAACTAGATACTTTGAACACCATGGTACAAAGATGCAAACACATAGCAACTGTACTTGGACAGCAGTATGTGGTGCTGACAGCGGATGAAGCTTTCTACTGTAAACTATTCGAGCTGAAGTGGGCAAAGGAAGAGTACCAGGATTTCTTGATTGTTCGATTAGGTGGACTTTACACAATACTGAACTTTTTGAAGGTTATAGGGAAGCACATAGATTCATCTGGTCTTTTAGATGCATGGATTGAAACAGACCTACTCGGTCCAAAGGCAGCAGAACAGGTATTGGCTGGCAAATCCTATGCCAGAGGAGTCAGGGCACATAAATTCACCTTACAAGCTATGTGGAGAATTCTTATGCCACAGCTACTTGCTTTCATTGAAGAAAGTAGTTCTCAACTCAGAAAAGAGAGAGAAGATGCATCTGTGGTTGATGGAGATATGGATAAACTCATCTCTCTTCTCGCATCCAAAGAGTTTGGAGACAAGATGGAAGTCTTCCTAACATCCAGGGACAATGACAACTTTAAATTCTGGTGGAACTATATGCAGATGGTTAAAGGACTTCATAATTCTTTTGATTTGTTCCCTACCTAAATTATCCCAGATAATGCAATACATACTTTTTATCAATGAGTTGGCAATGTTGAAATCTTGCACTTATGTATGATACCAAACATGATTATCATGTTTATCATCACTCTAGAAGGTAACCTATGGAAATGGGTGTAGCTTATAATGTGATATCAGGGGTCACCGGGTCAGGATACAGCTTGACAGAACTTTAAAAAAATTCAGCATATAGGGGAATGTAATGTATCTACCATGTACACCAAATTTTTTTTGTCAGTTTTTTTTTTTCATACTATCAAATTATGCTTCAGGATAAGCCGGCAAGGCCGGAGCAGTAGGGGCGTTCTGACTGGTATTTTGACGAGAAGCTTCTCGATTTTAATCTTGATTTACATTAAAATCGAGTTGCTCCTCATCCAAACACTTGTTAGATCACCCCATCGCTCCCATCCCTGATGGTTTATACTGAAAAATGATTCCTTAGAATGAAAAAGAACGATATGAATTTAGTCCTGAATTGTCTTTATAGAACAATGTAGAATTACGTAATATGATATTATGACCTCATTTGACCCTAAATGACCCCACATGATGTAATACTTATTGATCATGTTTTTGCAATGTTCATGTCATTACCTTTCTTATGATACCACACATGATATATTTACATTAATTTTTACAGTAAACCGTATTGCGGAATATGCAAAAAGGGGCGTGACTTATTACGTCATTTTGAGGGTCAAGCGGTCAAGATACAGCTTTGGCAGACAGCAAAATTGAAATCAGCATACCAGAATTAGGAGCAGTAAAGTGTCTGCCAGCTTTTCCTCAAAAATGCCTCTCGGGTTGTTATATTCAGAAAACTTGACTAGTCTACAAGGAATAACAAGGAAATCCAACACAGGTGGAGGCCATTCAGCCCATCATGCCTGCACGAACACCACACTAATCCATATACACAAGATCCAAGGAAGAAAATGCAAAATATGTTTTTAATTAATGAAATTAAATTATTATTTTGGGGGGGCGGGGGGTTGTAGTCCCCCCCCCATTTTTTTTCTCCTTTTCTTCCCCTCAGAGGAGGGGGCATGGGCTTAGTTAAAAACACACATCAACCACACAACCACCCTTGACAAGACCCCCACCAACAGCACTCTGTACACAATCACCCATCAATGCTCAAACTACCTAAAAGTCCTATCAACATCTCTCTACCTCCATAACTTCCAGGTACCTATCTAATTTTAATTTAAACTTATCTCCTTTTTCTGCTGCCACGACCTTTCCAGGGAGACCAGACCATTCCATGCATTAACTAGTCTCTGAGTGAAAGACCCCTAACCTTACTACCGTCTTAACTCTCCTCTTCTTTACTCTCAGGCTACAGCACCTGGTCCTATCACTGTCTACTCTGTTGAATAATTCATCTTCACTTATTATGTCTATACCTTTTATTATGTTAAACATCTCCATCATATCTCCTCGTAACCGCCTCCTTTCTCGTGAATCTTTAAAGCCCTGTCTCCTTCAGCCGCTCCTCATTGCTGAGTATAGCTAGGCCCAGAATCAATGTAGTAGCCCTGCGCTGAACCCTCTCTATGGCATATATGTCCTTCCTGAACTGTGGTGACCAAAACTACACAGTGTTCTAGATGTGGCCCTTACTAAATTCCTGTACAATGTTAACACCTCTTTTGATTTATAAATGATTCCCCTCTGAATACAGCCTGTCCCCCAATTTAAAGCCCCACAATGTCCATGTCTTTATTTGTCTTCATCTGTACGGACGTCTACCCTGTACTGTATTTAGTTTCCCTATTCCCCATTCATTCCCCTCCACCTGAACATGACCAGTATACGGACTAGGGCATGACACAGCCCCCCTGCAATAATTGCCCCATTCCCTGGCTTTGTGCCGTGGACAATTTTAGGCATGGGGGTAAAAGTTATTTCCCCATGTTAAGTGCAGAGCTCTGTTCCTGACAATAGCCAGAAGGACCAACTGAGTGCATAATATTGGTAGGGCTTTGGGGAAAATACCCCGATGGCTGGCACGGGGCCAGCTCATAAGATCTGACATGGCCCAATAGCTGGTCCCAGGCCACCAGGAAGATCTGACGTGTGGCTCCTTGGCCCCACCTGCCCCAGAGAGACTCCATAAAGCTGTGCCCGAGGTGCTGGTTCTCTGTCTCTCTCTCATCTTCTTCCCTGGTCCCGGACGCTTTGGCAGAGATCTGTGGTGCTCATGGTTGTCCGCTGGTTGCTCCTGACTGAGCTCGTGGACCCTCGGTTGTGCAGTGCAGTGTTGGGGCCATTCTTGAGAGCAGTATTGGGCTGAGTATGGGGACGGTTCCACGTACTGGTCAGCTGCCCCTCCCAATTGTCTCCCTGTGTGTGTGGTCTGATGGGTACCTTGTCTTGTTATCTGGTAGGTCAGGAATAGGTTAAGCCAAGTCTGACTTGTGCATTTTTTTCCTTTTTGTAAAGACACACCTTGATAGCCTTTCATTGCATTTCCCCTCATCTTAACCCAGTTGCCCTTGTACTCGATTAAAGCCCTTGAGTTCCCTTCCCTCCTTTCCCATACCCCACATTGCTTGTTGTAAATAAATTGCTTGTTCACATTTTCCTTTTAAACTCCCTGTGTCTGTCCTTTCCCTTTCTTGATCCAGCAATATCTGTCCATAGATTAGCTTGGAGGTTATAATTCCCCAACTAATGGGCTGTCACATCAGTCTGGCGTTGTGCTCGCAGTAAGCTCAGCCGCCTTAATCAAGATCCAATGATGATAAAAGTAACAACCACCAAGGGCGCGATTCCCCGATAAGGAGACTGCATGTTCCCAGTTAAACGGTAGTCAGACAGAGGACGCTACGTCACGTGATTAAATTGTTGACGTTCACGGTCGATTACACTGGTCTGCGTCATTTCAGAGATCTAGGTTTTCTCAATGGTCCTCATATGCTTTTTGCATGCTGAATTCAGAAATGTATCTAATTTCGCTCAATCAGGTCAAGTTTTTATGATATCTCCATTTTAAGGAAAAAAATAAATCAATTTTTGTTTTTTTAATTAGCATTTTTAAAATTCAAAATCAGACTGACATTGACAGAAATGTACAAACTATATATAAAATGACGCACAAGTACCGTTAATGTGAAATTCAACATTAAAAAGTTGAAGGAAAACAGCGACTGCTGGAGCGACTGAAGTTGGGTGTTGTCAGAAGCAACGATTTATCTATATTTTTCTGAAATTTAAATAAAAGTAATTGAGAAGGCACTTTCTTCCACATTAAGTGTACCTGTGTGTCATTATATGTATAGTTTGTACATTTTCTGTCAATGTAAGTCTGATTTTGAATTTTAAAAAAGGCTAATTAAAAAAACAAAAATTTTGATTTATTTTTTTCCTTAAAATGGAGATATCATAAAAACTTGACCTGATTGAGCGAAATTAGATACATTTCTGAATTCAGCATTCAAAAAACATACAAGAACCATTGATAAAACCTAGACCTCTGAAAAAAATATTTCAAATGCAGCCCAGTATTATCGACCCACCGCAATGCGGATTTATTCGTGTGCAACGGCCTCGATTCCCAGCGAGTCCGGGGATACCCCATGATTCCGGGTCCACGACAATATAATATTTCAAGTCTCTTTGGAGAACCAATAATCAACCAAC
>NC_140965.1:11081190-11223690 GCF_056783735.1 Eptatretus burgeri | reverse complement strand
AAATTTGACCTTAGGCGCTAACCATGAAGGTCAAGGCCAATCGCCACCAAAAATTAATCAGCTGAGCGCCAGACCATGAACTATATTCCCATGAAGTTTGAAGACAATTCGATTAAAATTACTCAAAAAATAAGGGTTTCGTCGACTCCCCTGATTTGCGATAAAGTGACCTTGACCTTTGACCTTTGACCTTGACCTTCAAAATTTTATGCGCTGAAAGGGACCTCAATAGGCCTCTGATATGCGAAGTTACAAAAATTTCCAATGATAACTGTGCTCTGCAGAATTTTTTTATACGTGATTACAGACAAACAAAAAAAAACATTCAAGCTGACTAACATATCTTGCAAAAACTTCGTTTTGGCAAGATAAAAAAATCAAAGTAAGCAGGAAAGGAACAAGAATAGTCAAATGACCTAAAATGCAATTAAGGGAGTAAGTGGTGAGAACAGCAGCTGGACGTCGCAAACGATGCTCCAAGAGCTGATATCAGAGGCGGGGGGGGGGGGACCCCAAAATCATCGGAATTCCTCCGGATCGTTTGCAGTCAAGTACAAAGCAACAGAACCGACTGAAAATAATGTCTGAAAATGTAATAATTAAAGATGAAAGCGATTGAGAGAGAAGGTCTGTCGTCATAAGCACTCCTACCGGGAGTGGTGTGACGCAGTACACTTTAAGTCAAGAATTTGCGTCGACCACGCTTCAGAGCAGCAACTCTACCCCCGGGGGTGGGAAGGGGCAAACCAAGCAACTACAAGCTTTGTCTTATGTGTTAACATAGGACACTTCGTCTCCCTGGCAAGATAGGTTGAGTTTGCATGACTAACCCAATGCATCATGTGTGTTTTAGTATGATGATCATGTGTAACTAGACAAGCTCTCAGGAGTTGTCAACTCGTGCTATATTGTGTTTTGGCCGCACTGAATTCATGTAAACAAAGTTCCCCCCAAAAATATAATCTAACAGTCCACTCGCTAAATAATTAATTGCTTATTCAAACTTTTCATTAAATGTATTATTAAAATAATTGCAAAGGAAACTGCATCATAATCCTTTGAGTATGCACGATTATTGGTTTTGTTCCAAAAAATTGTGGTACAATCAATATGTTGCCCCCCCCAGACTTCCTCCAAAAGGTGGAAGGGGGGGGGGAAATGTCCCCATCCCACACCAATCAACACCCAAAGTGTAACACACACACACACACACACACACACACACACACACACACACACACACACACACACACACACACACACACACACACACACACACCTTGTCATGTGACACTCTGTTTGTATGAGTTATCGCTGTTTTGTCAGCCTGTGATACCACAAGCACAGATGTGGGCAAAACCCTGTGTACAGCAGGAACATCTTCCACTTCTGCCAGATCAGGAGAACTCGTGGCCATGCTGACGATGGAAGGGGGTGGTGGAGGGGGTGATGGAACCAGTCCTTTGACCGCCCAACCAAGGTCCAGCTTTTGCACAAGCTCCTGGGATGATGTGACCACTGGCGGCTTCAGTGGTATTTCAATTGGGAGAGGGCTGAGGCCTGGAATATCAGTGCAAACCTAGGAGAGACAAAACAAACCATCACCAGTCACATGAACAACAGCATACATTGAGTTTTAGTGCATCTCAACTTCAAAAATCCCAAACCAAAAACCCTTTTAAAAGCTTCTCTTGCTGTCCCCAAAATCATTTAACAATGGGATGAACATTTGAAACAATTCTCAAAGTGACATGTTTCAGCACTGGATTTACTGCTGATCGTGGTGAGAATGAGTGACATCTGCTGGTGACAAATGATGTGAACCAACATTGTGTAAAAAACGTTACATCTATCGCGTCCCAATGCAATGACATTTTCATCTCATTACTGGTGATCTTTTTGCAATTCATTTATTTATTTACAAGAATCAAAATTTTGATTTGAAAATGTGGATATTTCACTAGAAAGTGGAATTAATCGTGTGTGTGTGTGTGTGTGTGTGTGTGTGTGTGTGTGTGTGTGTGTGTGTGTGTGTGTGTGTGTGTGTGTGTGTGTGTGTGTGTGTGTGTGTGTGTGTGTGTGTGTGTGTGTGTGTGTGTGTGTGTGTGTGTGTGTGTGTGTGTGTGTGTGTGTGTGTGTGTGTGTGTGTGTGTGTGTGAGATTACACATTTTTAAAGAAGGCACTTCCAACCAAAAGTAAAAAATTAGAGCCTATATATATCGCGATAACGTCGTTTTTTTCAACATGGCTGCCTGGCGGCCATATTGGATGTCCGAGCGGGCCGAAACCATGTTGGAAAAAGTTCCTCAGGGGTGAGGAACGTAGTAACAAAAAATAATTGAAATTAGATAAGCGGTTTTCCATTTATTACAAAAAATATTTTTTTCAAGATGACCGCCCCAGTCGGCCTTTTCAGGTGTTAGGTGTGTGACCCAAATGGCAAATCGATATGGTGAAAAGTTTATGAGTTATCGCACTCACAGCTATAAATGTTGACGCCCAGCCAGCCGGACAGACGGACGGACGACCCGGGTGACAACAATATCCCCTTCGCCATGCGGCGAGGGATAAAAACTCGATCGACTGCTAATTTGAGCAAAAAAGCGAGAGCAGACCCGGTCTCAGGCAACGTTTCAATGTATGTATGTATGTATGTTATATATATATATATATATATATATATATATATATATATATATATATATATATATATATATATATATATTTAGAGAAAGAGAGAGAGAGAAATAAAGAGAGAAAGAAAGAGAAAGAGAAAGAAAAAGAGAAACAGAAATATACATATATATATATATATATATATATATATATATATATATATAAATATATATACATACATATATATATATACATACATATATATATATACATACATATATATATATACATACATATATATATATATACATACATATATATATACATACATATATATATATACATACATATATATATACATACATATATATATATATACATACATATATATATATATACATATATATATATATATATACATACATATATATATACATACATATATATATACATACATATATATACATACATACATATATATACATACATATATATACATATATACATACATACATACATACATACATACATACATACACACAGTATATACATATATACTGTATATACTAGCAGGGTACCCATCACTGACAAGTTCATCGACGTCACCTCAAATGAGTGTATTGCGGGAAACGGGGATTCAGTGTAAATATTTAGTGCATATATCGCAGTAGGTGGAGTTAGTAACCTTGGCAACCTTGTTCCATTCCACCAGCGAAGACTTCCAATTCATGCTTGTTGTACTTCCGAAGTCGTGTTTGGGAGTGAGGGTGATGTTGTGAAAGCTCAGCTGGGAAACAAATTTCGGCATAGTTTGGGCCTACCGCCTGAAGGAAAATCACCAAAGTTCTTTCCATGCCAACCGACCACCTTCAGGCACCTATCCCTCTCCGCATCACTTCTTCAGTCCCCAACCTGTCCTCTCTCTCTCTATACTCGACATGGCTTTGCTTTCGGCAATTTCCATTCAGTATCTCACATTTTATTCTGGTTTCCCATTCAATGATCCACAGATCCATCATTTCAGTTTGACTTTTCAACAACAGTTTCACTTTGGGACATCAGTTTGGATTCGTCATCACAACTTGTAATGTGACGCGAATGCTACATGACAAAGATCGTCAAAAACTATTTTCGGTGTAATTGTTTGAGATTTTAAAAGGGGTGTAGAGGGGCCGAGAGTGGCTTAAGTATCTTAAAAGGTCAAAAAGGGGTCTAAAGTGTTTAAAGGGTCTTAAATGGGTTTAAATGTCAAAAGGAGTCTGAGGGTGAAAGAGCAAAAGGGGTTAAAATGGTCTGAAATTGTCTAAAGCAGGGGTCAGGAACATGTGGCTCGTGAGCCAGGTGTGGCTCTTTTCATGATTGCATCTGGCTCGCAGATAAAATTGGAGTTTGAAACTTTGAAAGCCCAATATTTCTTGCGGAAGCTTTACCTATAGTTTGAATGGTGTCGTGCTTCATTCACGTGCAGGGCTGAACTTGGCAGAAGGAGAGAAGAAAAAACGCCTCCGAATTGGCTGAAGCGGTTTTTGTTTCGTCCAGTCATGCGGCCGAGGCGACTCGTGATTTCGGTTCCTCAGATGACGTGCCGCCGCCGAGACGCGTCACGGAATTCATCTCGACCAATCACACGCCACCGCTGAAGCGACAGCATCCCAGAGTCGGCCGGCCGCGCCGCACCTCTCGAGTATATAAGCCCGTGCGCAGGCCAGCCAGACTCACTATTTGCCAAGCCTCAGTTGGGTCAACATCTCCCTCTCTCTCATTTGCTCAAAGCTAACCCTTCGACGAAGAAGATGGCGAAAAGAAAAAAAGATGAGGAGTATCGTACATTTCAGGACGAATGGGCCGAAGAATTCGCCTTTGTGGAGAGAGCAGGTTCTGCGGTGTGTCTAATTTGCAATGACAAAATTGCATCGATGAAACGGTCGAATATAAAGCGGCACTTCGACACGCGCCATGCTACCTTTGCATCAAAATACCCTGCGGGAGACAGCAGAAAGAAAGCATGCCAAGAGCTACTGAGCAGGGTGCAAGCCAGCCAGCAGCAACTCCGCGTATGGACCCGGCAAGGTGACTATAATCCGCCAGCTTTGCTGGATCTTTAGCAATAGTGAGGAACGGAAAACCATTCACAGATGGCGAGGATGCTGAAACGTTCATGCTGGATGTCGCCAATGAACTTTTTGATGATCTTCCGAACAAAGACAAGATAATCAAACGGATACAAGACATGCCTCTGTTGGCAAGAACTGTTCATGATCGTACCATCATGATGGCAAACCAAGTGGAGGAAACGCAAGTGAAGGACATAAATACAGCGCCGTTCTTTTCCCTGGCTTTGGATGAGTCAACAGACGTAAGCAATTTGTCGCAGTTCAGTGTGATTGCAAGATATGCTGCTGGTGATACACTGCGCGAAGAAAGTCTTGCTGTTCTGCCAATAAAAGGGTCCACAAGAGGTGAGTATTTATTCAAGTCTTTCATGGAGTTCGCTCAAGAAAAAAAAAATCTGCCAATGGATAAACTTATCTCAGTGTGTACTGATGGTGCTCCCTGTATGGTGGGGAAAAACAAAGGATTTGTGGCGCTTCTCCGTGAACATGAAAATAGACCCATCCTAAGTTTCCATTGCATTCTACACCAGGAGGCACTTTGTGCTCAGATGTGTGATGGGCAGCTTGGCGAAGTGATGTCGCTGGTCATTCGTGTGATCAACTTTATTGTTGCCCGAGCCTTAAATGCTCGCCAGTTTAAAACACTGCTGGATGAAGTTGGAAATAACTATCACGGTCTGCTTTTGCACAGCAATGTGCGTTGGTTGTCAAGAGGGAAGGTGCTTAGCCGTTTTGCGGCTTGCCTGAACGAAATCCGGACTTTCCTTGAAATGAAAGGGATTGAGCATCCTGAGCTAGCCGAAACTGAGTGGCTCCTCAAGTTTTACTATCTCGTGGATATGACTGAACATCTGAACCAGCTCAACGTGAAAATGCAAGGCATTGGAAATACAGTGTTATCCCTTCAACAAGCCGTGTTTGCTTTTGAAAACAAGCTGGAGCTCTTTATCATGGATCTTGAAACAGGTCGTTTACTACATTTTGAAAAACTGAGACAATTTAAAGATGCATGCACAGCAAGTGAGCCCACTCAAAACTTTGATCTCCACCAGTTAGCTGGCTTCACATCCAGTCTCCGACAGTCATTCAAAGCACGCTTTGGAGAATTTCGTGAGCACACTCATCTTTTTAAGTTCATCACCCATCCAAACGAGTGTTCACTGAACACAGCCGACCTGAGTTACATTCCTGGTGTCTCCGTCAGAGATGTTGAAGCAGAAGTGGCTGACCTGAAGGCCTCAGACATGTGGGTGAATAAGTTCAAGTCACTGAATGAAGATTTGGAAAGAATCGCACGACAGAAAGCGGAGTTGGCGAGCAAGGACATGTGGACAGAAATGAAAAAACTTCAACCCGAAGACCAGCTGATTATCAAAACTTGGAACGCGCTTCCTGTCACATACCTCGCACTGCAGCGTGTGAGTATTGCTGTATTGACCTTGTTTGGATCTACGTATGCATGTGAGCAGTCATTCTCACATCTTAAAAACATTAAGTCCAACCTACGATCACGTCTAATGGATGAAAGCCTCAATGCTTGCATGAAGCTTAACCTCACCAAGTACCAACCAGACTACAAAGCCATCAGCAAATCCATGCAGCACCAGAAGTCCCATTAATGGTGAGTATTATAACATTATTTAAAGGAATAAATTCAGAGGCTTATTATACTCACATTTAGTTTAATTCAGTCTTAAAATATATTATATGGCTCTCACTGAAATTGATTTCCAAATATTTTGCTTTCATGGCTCTCTGAGTCAAAAACGTTCCCGACCCCTGGTCTAAAGGGTCATAAAAGGTCTAGAGGTCTGAAAAGTGTTGAAAGGGTCAAAGGTCTATACATCTCAAAATGGTCTAAAAGGTCTTAACAGGGTCTAAATCAGTATTAAAGTGTCTAAGGGGTGTAAAGGGTCCAAAGGGGTCCACAGGCCATACAGGGTGCAAATGAGTGAAACGGTAGCAAATAACATGTTATGTTAGTAAGAAAATTAACTCTGGAGTGCAACACAGCAGTAATGAACCAAATGACCTCCTCATGACTGTTTAAAATGCCTATTTAGGTGCATCGTGGTTCAAACTGATCGTAGAGTTTCATTGTGAATTAACTTTGGGAGCTCAAAGCAGTAAGGTCACAAACAAAAAAACATTTTGCTTTTATATATGGAAATGGACAACCTATTTTCCTGCTGCAGCCTCTTCTTCCTCTTCTGAGAGAGGTGGCGTCACTTTTTTCTTCCATCGACCAGCTTACAGTGAGATATCTCAGTAAAGCCATGGCTAATAGAGAAATGCTCAATCAGAATGTCATTCAAGGTTTCGAAAAGCTCACCCAGAAATGTCCAAAAGGTCCTTAAATATTTAATGAAAAATGTTGCTCTGGAAACACCCCCAACCCCTGTAAAACTCCGTCATGTTTGGACATACACCAACCCCCACGCATTAGGTATGTAATTTGTGAATGGCCCCTCAGATAAGACATTGTTAAGAGGTCGGAGATAACGATAATATTGTAAAAAAAGAAAAATGAAATATACTGAAACGCAAAAGAAACTTACCACCTTTTAAACCTTCAAATATCAACAATAACACGGCGTGTAGTAAATGTGTGAACTTATTTGTGGACAATAGTGTCCTCACTGTCAGACAAAACGGTCACTTGAACCTTCAATGGTCACTTCATAGCACAGCTGTTGAACAGCCATTTTGACTGTCAGTGATTAGCCAAGGGGTACGAGATGATTTTAATGAGCTGCACGTGATGTCTTGATATTGGCTTTAAAAAGGCCAGTGCAAAATGGGAATTTCAATCAACATGCCACGATTGTCAAGGGATCAACGGCAGTGTGCCTTGGGCATACTGCAAGGTGGATTGAGCTACCGTGAGGTGGCACGTCGCCTTGGCTGTTCACACCAGACGATATCGGCCCTGGTGGACAGAGACACCCTCCACAACTCTGCGGATGACAGACCTCGATCAGGGAGGCCAAGAGTCACCACTGCAAGGCAGGACAGGCAGATGGTCCTAAGTCAGATGGCTTCAGACATTGAGGACTGAGTGGGACAGAATCCAGCAGCAATCCATCCAAAGACTGGTAGGCAGTATGCGCCGACGATGCACTGCCTGTATCCAAAACAATAGTGGCCACACATGCTATTGAAAGGGGACTGACATTGCACCCTGTGCTGTTCTGTACTGTCGAACAAACTTATGAGATGGTGTATCTTGGTCAAAAACTTGACATGTCATCAATAAAATGCCAATGTTTCAATTAGCAATTGTTGGTTTGTTTTATTTTGAACTGTTACAATTTTATTACATTTCAAACAAGTGGTAAGTTTCTTTTGCGTTTCAGTATATATCTCTCCTGTGATTGAATATTTCTGAGATAGTGACCAGAAACCATTTGAAAAATCAAAAAAAAAATTAATAGTTGCCAAGGTTATGGGCTCCACCCATGACGACATTTCATCACTGAATTTTTACATTGAATTCCCGTTTCTACCAACAATACACACTCCAGAAAATTGCTCATTTGAGGTGAGGCATCAATGATTAAATTAATCAAACATCAAATCACAATGTTGACTTGGTTCCTTCAAACTAGAGGATGAATATTGGGAGGTGCATATTTGGTGAAATTAGCTAAATGGTAACTTTTTTTTTTAATACAAACTCTTCTTTCACCCTTGAGAGTTATGTTATGTTGTTAGATGAGCAGCAAAATTACCTTTAAAATCGATGTATGGGTTCTGTTTGTACTATGTTCAGTTTCTGAATGATTAGTGCATTTGAGAGGTCACGTGACTCCTGCTTCCCCGATATAACCGATCTTTGTGAGGTCTTAATGAGTTATTTTTCACAATTTATACAATATTTGACAATCGGAGGTTACCAAAGTCACCAAATATGTTGGTATCCAGGTTTAAATCCCAAAGAAAATGTTTTTTTTTTTTAATGAAGCATTGTGCATCTGAATTTACCCTTGCTGAGATGGTGGCAGGTGGCAGCTCAGGTGTTTAAAACACCTATTTAGGTGCGCCGTGTTAAATAATGTGATCCTATAAAGTTTTGTGGTGATTAACCTTGGGAGCTCAAAGGAGTATGGTCACAAACAAACATTTCATATATATATATATATATATATATATATATATATATATATATATATATATATATATATATATACATATATATATATATATATATATATATATATATATATATATATATATATATATATATATATATATATATATATATATATGATCCCTGTGTTGTAAGAGGCGACCAGGGTTGCGTCAGGAAGGGCATCCGACGTAAAACCTATGCCAAATCACTATGCGAATCATACGGATGATCCGCTGTGGCGACCCTAAAGCGAGCAGCCGAAAGAAGAAGACATGTATATATATATATATATATATATATATATATATATATATATATATATATATATATATATATATATATATATATATATATATATATATATATATATATATATATATATATATATATATATTGGGTCGCTGAAATAGGTGACCCTTATTGTCAGTAATTCTGTCTGTTTGTTTGGATGTTTGTTCGGTTGTCATTAGCATAATTGGTAGTAAACGTGGGCGGATTTTGACCAAACTCGGGTGGTAGGTAGATCTTATGACCAAGTGCTTTGGAAATTGTGATGGTTGCTTGGGACGCTTTGGTTCCCGAGCAACAACCGAAAAAACCTTCAAAATCGGTACCGTTCACGCGAAATCAATTCTGAAAGCCATTATCCCACGTAGGGTTATGAAATTTGGCACGAATGATCTACAGGTGATGCTCTATCAAATATATTCCGGTTTTTGTGATATATGGAATACTTTACCCGCAGCGCCCCCTACAATTAGGGTATGGGCGAAAATTGAAGGCCCCCTCGCGACCAGGTGAGTGCATCGATACGAATGAAACTTTGCAGGTTCATGGTACTCAATGAGTACTACAACTTTGCCTCAGGACATATTGACCGATTTCGCTTAGGTCAGGGGTCAAAGGTCAATTAGTGCAAAAATCGATAATATGCGAGAGCTGGAGGTGCCTTCACGCCAAATTCTACTCTTCCGAGGGTTATGGTCGGATGGTCATGAAAATTCACACTAATCGTCTGGAATACATTGTGCACAAATGATCGAACCGGATTTTCGATTTAGATCTTTGTTCACCCACAGCACCCCCTCAAACTTTGGGGATTTCCGATTTCAAACCGCATTTTCGGTACTTTTCATTCAAATGGATACCGAGTTGTTATCAGTAGATGGAACTGGATGAGATTTGATATGCATAATCTTAAGGTGATTCCCTATCCACGATATGACATCCATTTTGCTCCATATCTTATAGTTTCCTAGCTCAGTGACCCATCGCCACCTACTGGCTTGTGTATGTGTATATATATATATATATATATATATATATATATATATATATATATATATATATATATATATATATATATATATATATATATATATATATATATATATATATATATATATGTTCTTTGTCTTTCGGCTGCTCCCATCAGGGGTCGCCACAGCGGATCATCCGTTATGATCCACATAATGATTTGGCATAGGTTTTACGCCGGATGCCCTCTTCCTGACGCAACCCTGGTCGCCTCTTACGACATAGGGATAAGGATTGGGTTTCGCCATGATTTCGGGCTGCCCTACACTCTCTCATAGCGCAGCTCAGCGCAGAGCTCCCGTCTTCAAGCGATCTTTCGACCCAAGCTTTAATTTTATAAAAAAGAAATTTATAAAATTTCTTTAAAAAATGACAGTTTACAAAGTGCATTTCCCAGACCATGCCGCAGCACATTTCTCATGAAAGTGGGCTGAGAAGGATACTCCCGCCTGGAGGATGGGTGTGCCCGCTACTACAGTACATCTCCATAATAAGATGCCGTCGTTGGACAGTTCATACCGTCGCCATGCTCGTGCTTCCTGCCACGCGAAGCCAAAGACATCTTCAGAGCCGTCATATTCACGATCGCCAAGCTCTCCCTTCAAGTATTCCCTTAATTGTGAAACTACAAAAGCAACAGTTAAAGGATTTTGAGTTGATCGGCATCAGGAACCTTGTGAAGATCGGCCTCAGTGATCGAGGCAGCGATAAGTTACCTGATATTCAACCCAAATAACTACGTGGGATTCTCTCAAGCAGGGCTTCAACCCATGTCATTAGAAAAGGTTTTTGTCCGAGGTCAATATTTACTTTTGATGTGTGTACATACATATGCATCAGGAAAAAAGAGAATTGGTCTTGGGTCATTCATAGTCACATAGCCTTTCTGCATAATATCATGGAATTGTGAGTTGGACAGCTGATCGTGACGGGCCATGACTTGCTCATGGTCACATATCTTTTCAGCATGTCTCGCCGAATTGAGAGGTGGACAGACAGTGATGGGGGAGAGGGGGTTTGAAGGTTTGGAGTGAGGAGGGGATTGGCGCCTTAGGGTTGGGAGGTGGGCTTGACGGCTTGGGGTTTGTGAGGGGAGGTGAGAGTTGAGGACTTGAAATCACATAACACATTAAGTGGAATTTCTACGGGTTCCTGCTAGTGTAATAATAATCATGTTACAAATGTGAGGAAGGGGGGGGGGATCATTCACCTGGTCAGCAAACAAACTCGAAAAGGTTGGCAGCAACTCTTCTTGGGAAGCATGGACATTGCGAGTAGAAGATGCTCGAGCTGGGGGTGGTGGTTGAGGAACTGCATATTAAAGTACATCCCAGAGGCTCTGTGTGACTAAGAGCACAAAGTACAGGATGGAATAGCTTCAACCGTTCTTTATGAATATGATTTTAATTAAGGTACTCAAATTATTAAATAAGGGCAGGCCATGCAAGCAGATCCAAAAAAACAACAAAAAAAAAAAAAACACAATTTCACAGCAGCAGCGTTTCAAACACCCAGCATCCAACACATACATCAAAACATTTCCATGACATAAACACAGAAAATTAAAACAAAACAAACAAGGTTAAACTATCCAAGGACACCAGCATTGTTTGGAACATTAACGTCAACTTTGTGAATATTTTCCAGCTCGAAACAACACTGTGCAATCAGCATTCTTTGTTTGTTTGCCACACATGAAGAGCTGTGGCCAGAAACTCAAACAACAGTCAGTCAAAAAAAGAAAGAAAAGATTAATGTTGGTCAGGAAAACAAGTTTACAATCAGAAGCATGCTTCGCTAACAGCTCTGCCACGTTAACGGCGAACAGCTCTCTTTGCTAACAGCTCGCTGACATCTCTGCCACAAACATGCCGGCCGTCGAGATTGGTGGACCAAACATGATGCGGTAATTGCAAAGATGAAGGTACACGGAGATGTACTCGTGACTTTTCTCCAAACTAATCGCATTTCACAGCAAACCCAATACAATGCGTCTGTCATCCTGGCTATAGAATACGATCCTCTCCAGAACGTGCCAAAATGGACGGGTTAGCAGGTCCTCTGGATAATGAACGGCGTAGAATTCCTTAAATTGGACAGACGTGTGTACGTATAGTTTGACATGCACAGACAGAAATGGCAATCCAACGTGACATACTTTCAGCAAACATTTAGTTATAAGCGATCACACACAGGATGTCATTTTTTTTTGACAGTTAAAAAAACATTTTCACTGATCGAGTCCTCAATGAAGGAACGGTGTCAACAAATCTATACCAACAAGTGTGTGTGTGTGTGTGCGTGTGCGTGTGCGTGTGCGTGTGCGTGTGCGTGTGCGTGTGCGTGTGCGTGTGCGTGTGCGTGTGCGTGTGCGTGTGTGTGTGTGTGTGCATCCTCCATAACTCCAAAATCATGAAACCTAGCAGCATGAAACTTTGCATGCACACTAATGGAACTCCAAGGAAGTGCAAGAGTAAAAATTGAATGTCTGGGTTAATTAACGACCTTATTTAATTATACCCTCCATCAGGCGATCCTCGGCCACCTCGCTCTCGACGGGGTCTGAAGGCACATCCTGGGTTACCTCGTTGGGTCTGAAGCCACCATCTTTTTTGGCCTGCTGAACCATGCCTTTATTTGGAACAGGCCGCAACAATTTCTTAACGATAAAGTATTCCCCCCCCCCAACTTTCCTCACTCATATTATCGAATGCCTCATCATAGGTACGAATCGCTGGATACATTGCAATGCTTATAAATTTCCGAAGACGCCAGCGTTTGTGGCTTTATTTCATTTCCACACATGTGATAACCTCGAGAATCTCTCAAACTAAGCCAAATTACAAAATTTAAGCTCCGGAATTGAACTTAGCAGTTCCGATTCCTAAAAAAAAAGTGTTCAATTGGCCAGATCGGTCATATTTGATATTTCGGGCAACTACGGGAAGTGTGTGTTTAATATGACAGTTCAGTGATTGCTAATAGCTTGCAAAGTGAACCGTCCCTCAACCATTTCGTTGGAGTGCTTAAGCCACTTGGCGAGCACTCTACAATATTCACATTTTCACTGAATACTATACATAGAACGACTTGAACAATGTCCAGGGGCCACTCGCCTGCAATGGGCCCGCGTTTAAAACAAATTAAAAACTTTTCGTTAACATCATGGCAGGATAGTTGAGAGGTACAGATGCTCGCTCTAAACTGTCTACCCTGGGTTTGAATCCCAACGCAGCTATAAACTGTCATCCCGGTGTTTCACAGGCAGGGCGATTCATTAAAGTGTGTACCATTAAACTAGGATGCCACATCTGCCGGAATCCCACCTCCTCCAATCCCGTCCTCACTCTCGACTCCCCTCTCTCTCCCCCCAAATTCAAAACTAAACTGTCGGTCCTTAGCATTCCCCTTAACAGAGGGGGTGAGGTGGGGCGGGGGGAGAAGAAAAAAAGAGAGAGCAGAGAGAGCAGAGAGAGCGAGAGAGCGAGAGAGGCAGAGAGCAGAGAGAGAGAGGCAGAGAGCAGAGAGAGAGAGGCAGAGAGCAGAGAGAGAGAGGCAGAGAGCAGAGAGAGAGAGGCAGAGAGCAGAGAGAGAGAGGCAGAGAGCAGAGAGAGAGAGGCAGAGAGCAGAGAGAGAGAGGCAGAGAGCAGAGAGAGAGAGGCAGAGAGCAGAGAGAGAGAGGCAGAGAGCAGAGAGAGAGAGGCAGAGAGCAGAGAGAGAGAGGCAGAGAGCAGAGAGAGAGCAGAGAGAGCAGAGAGAGCGAGAGAGCGAGAGAGCGAGAGAGCGAGAGAGCGAGAGAGCGAGAGAGCGAGAGAGCGAGAGAGCGAGAGAGCGAGAGAGCGAGAGGCAGAGAGCAGAGAGAGAGAGGCAGAGAGCAGAGAGAGAGAGCGAGAGCGAGAGCGAGAGCGAGAGAGAGAGAGAGAGAGAGAGAGAGAGAGAGAGAGAGAGAGGGAGAGAGAGAGAGAGAGAGACTACAGGAATAACCCAGCGATAAACTGCCATCCTGGTGTTTCACATCTGCCAGAACTCCCACCCCCTTCCTCCGCGCGAGTGTGTGTGTGTGTGTGTGTGTGTGTGTGTGTGTGTGTGTGTGTGTGTGTGTGTGTGTGTGTGTGTGTGTGTGTGTGTGTGTGTGTGTGTGTGTGTGTGTGTGTGTGTGTGTGTGTGTGTGTGTGTGTGTGCATGTGCCTCTCTCTCTCCCCAACCCCTCTGCCTCTCTCCCTCCCCCCTTCCCATAAAACCTCTATCCTTCCAGTCCCTCGTCTCCCTTTCTCCAACCCATTAATATTCTCATCAGCGAAGTAACGGGCTGTATTTTCAAGTATCCAAATAAAATAAAAAATCGTTTAATTGTGCCAAAATTCTACCGTAGTGAACGATATCATAAGTATTGCAGAATAATTAAAAAGCAAATCCTTACCGATTCCTGTTGCTTCGGCTTCGAGCTGTTCTTCCCAAGTCACCCGTTTCGTCGATTTTGAAGCAGGACTCTGAGCAGCATCATCCTTGGCATCTCGGTCGCTGCCATCATGGTCAACCAGCACATCGTTCGCAGGATCCAACGAACCTGTTGAAGGACTCCACACGAGCTCATTATCATCCTCTTCAGTGGTGTTTTGTTCTGAACGTTTCTCTCTCTCGGCTTTCTTGTCCAGGTTTTTTGTGCACAGTTTCCATGGTTTTTCTCCCCCCTCTTTGCTGTACTCCCTTTTCCGTTTTGCACCGTCTCCTATGTCAAGGTACGTTTTCGAAACCTTTTTCATGTCAATGTCAAAATTAAGGTCAACATTCTTGGTGTTCTTCAGTTTTATGTTGCTATCGACATCTTCCTTCGCCGTAATATTGAGTCGAGCATAACTCGTGTCTTTGACAAAAACATCCGAGCACGACATATCTTCTCTACCTTGTACAGCAACTTCTGGATGTGTCGTGAGCTCCAATGCTGAGTAATTGGCCAAAACCTCAATCTCATTCTCGCTCTTTCTGTGCACCAAACTAGAATCAGAGTCTGCCTTGGTGATGAAGGATTTACCTTTTGTGAGACTCTCTCTCCTCCTTGCTTTTATACGAGCTTCCTTTTTGAGTACGAGCGAATCATTGGAAACCGCATCTTGCTTACCACCATGATACAAATGTTCCACAGCACGAGATTCATCTTTACGCGTTGTTGATTTTCTTGAGTCGTGGCTTAAATAGCGGTCTGAAGGTGAATCTAAGCACTCGCTATCCTCCCCCCCTGTGCCAACATCAGAAAATATTGTTATCTTTATGTTGTCACGATCCCTTGCACTGTAAAGCCCTCTTTCATATTTGTGATCCCTTTTCTGCTGGAGACTTGATGTCTTGTGACGCTTCTCCTTGTCCTTCCCCTCCCATAGTGGTGAAAGGCTGCTGTCACATCTCACCTTTCTCTCCGACGATGATGAGCTACCATGCAGGTGGTGGTTGTAGTCCCGTGACCGTGAGCGGTACAATCGGCTTTGCGGCTCTTTTTCCCGGCTTCCCGAGGTAGACGAGTGCCCCGCATCATGTCCTCTCTTGCTGCGATGTTTACCCTCACGTGATCTTGAACGCCTCTTCCTGTGTTTTTTGTTCGAGCGCAATGGTGATCGGGAACGAGATCGGGAACGAGACTGGTTACGAGACTGGGAATGATGGTGCCGTCTGATCTTTGCAGATTTTGGTGAGGACCTTTCCTTCCGAGACTTTGTTCGCTGAGAACTTTCACATTCCTGACTGTTTCCTTGCATCTCTCTCCCAGTTTTGCCAGTCTTGGAATGAGAGAAGCCATCGTTATCAGATTTTGCATGCAATGATGATGCATCTTCTTTGGTATGTTTCAGCTTTTTGACAACAGCTGCCATTTTGCGGTTACTTCCACAGACGCTTTTTCTGTCTTTCGCAACCCCTACTTTAACATGGACTGTGGAAGGAAAGCAAGAGGTGCTGGAACTGGAAGTAGTGTCCATGCACCTTGATGATCCCGATTTGCCATTGCTGTCGACACTGGAGCGATATTGCATTTGTCTGTTGGACCGTTGCATCATGGCAGAATCGCTTTCATGCGAATCCTCAGGTTCAGAAGACTCATGTAACGTCGTCATACTTTCATCCACACTCACTTTGTTCCCCTCAAATATGCTCAGGCCATCTGTATCTCTTTGCACATTAACGTTCCTACTCTTCAAAGGCTGTATTGCATCAGTGTCAAGAGGTTCAACATCTCGTCGCCAGTCCTGTTCCTCCTCCTCATCTTTTTGCAGAGTGTGAGCTTTCTCCGAACCATTGGTTTTAATGCGGTGAGCAACAAGTAGCGATGGACTCACATTTATATCTGTTTTTTCCTTTTCGTTATATTCATCGGATGAGATATTTGGAGTATTCAAAGAACTTGATTGCTCCCATGTGGTTTCTGTCACTACTCTGCCCACTGAACTACAATCCTCCATGTTTACATCAGACATAGGGCTTGTTTGTGCAACCTTAATTTCTGACTGTGGGGTGCTGGCATTTGAACCTGTAGGCCGGAATGGGTCATAAACGATGCAATCTTCAGCCATATCCGCATAAGCACCAAAACTTGTGTCTATTAAATAATCCTGATCCTCATCAGTGGGTTCTGTTGGGTCATATGTTTTTACTTTGTCCAATCGAGACTTCAAGCCAAAGGTAGACTGCTCTCGCCAGTCTTTAGGACTAGAAGAGGGCCTCAAATCTATGGGCGAATGACGAAAGGTTATGCCAGGAGAACGGACAACCCTGGAGTTGTCAAAATCCTTCTTTTCATCACGAAGATGCCACGGGAACGACCTGTTGATCTTAATTGGCTGTTTAGCAAAGTTCCAATTTACTTCATCAACTGGTTGATTTTCTGCACCAACACCTGAAGTCACTGGATGCCACGATGATCCAGGGGATACCATACGAGATGAGCCTGCACCACCATTATTGTGAGTGGAGGGGGTGGATGACATTGATGAATCTGGAGTAGCGCAGGACAACCTCCCTCCACATCCACCAACACCACCTTTGCTGGCATTTTCAGTACGACGAGGTTCTGAAGGTCCACCAGTTGCGCCTCGGGTGTAACTGTGAATCGATGATGACCTGACTGTAATACAGAGACAGAGACAGAGACAGAGACAGAGAGAGAGAAAAATCGCAGAAGAGTAAAATTCAGCAACATTTAGAGTTTTATTGATAATCAAAGTTCTTTTTAAACCAAAGATGGAGCTTACTACTGTCAGGAACATGGTGCTGAAGTGCTCCATCTCGTGAGATCAACACATTTGAGCTGTCTCTGAACAGCAGATCTTGATCTGCCAAAATTGAGCTTAAGAGATCCAACGAGGCAGGCGGAGTTCCACCATCCCCACCAAATCTCCTGTCAATGGAACATTCAAATTAGGAAAAGGTGATATTTTTCTTCTGCACGGCCAGTTTTTGTTCTGCATTCAAAGCAGCTTACCACTCAATCCACGAGCAGAGTACATGTTCTAAGGGCGGGCAATCTTGTTACAAGCATGAAATACGTTCTTCTGACATGCCTTTATTTTGGTGATGTATAGGCAACAGACCACTGCCTCTATCGCTCCCAAAAAAGAAATAACCCGGGTTACAGAAACAAAGCAAAACATGCGTACTGCTTATGTGCATATATAATACATTGTGGTTATATAGATCGGATCACTCCAACTGCACCCCCACTCCGAACGACCACGCCACCCCCCCCCCACTCCAAAAAGGGAAAAAAATGCCAAGAGGGCAAAAAAACAAAAAACATTTTTCAAAAGTTGATGGAATCAAATGAAGTTTGCACAGGCACAACTTCAGGGTGCCCTAATTACACCCTGAAAATTTCAGATACTAGGTCAAATCCTCTCAGAGGAGAGGAAATGAAACATACAGAGACATGACAGAAGTAAATAGACACCTTAAATTTCTTCATTTCATCTGTATAACAGTTTTACTCAGTGATTTGCACTAATATTCGACTACTTATTTGCGGAAACGAGTTCCTGGATCTTGTGTGTCAATTAACTATGCCTCTAACCCAGGGAGCACACAAACTTTCCAATTTTCAGAGGACAAATTTTTGGCCACTTGGAAGGTGGAGTCAGCCAGAATCAGACAGCTCAGAACCTTGGCATTTCGCTTTCCACGATCAATCGGGTGATTGTGCAATTCACCAGCAAAGGCAAGGAATCCACAGCTTCCAGTTCTGGTCGACCTGGACCCTCAGAAAGGTGTCTTCGAGCTGTCAAGTGGTCCATTGAGAAAAACTCCCCATTGTAAGGCAGCAGATGTTGCAGAGGAGGTCCAAGTTAGCTCAAGAACTGCTGTGCGGAACATTAATCAAATGGGCCACTATGGGAGAGCAGCTCGGAGAAAACCTCTTTTTAGACCAGCCAACATTCAAAGAATAAAGAAGTGGGCTGACGAGATGGCCACCAGACCCTTGGAGTTTTGGCAAACTATTTTTTTCAGATGAATCCAATTTGCTCAGTTATCTGACAGTAGACACGTATGGGTCTGGAGACTTCCCAATCAAGGGTTCTCTTTGAACCGATTGCAGCCAACTGTCAAACACGGTGGTTTTTCAGTGATGGTGTGGGGAGCAATCTGGAGCACTGGTCAGAGTCAGAGCTTGAAGAGTGTGTTGGCAACATCAACACAAACACACATTTCTATCCTTGAGGATGGACACCTCCCTGTCTTCTCCATTGGTCAGATGGTCAAAAACAACACTCTGTTCATAGAAGATGGAGCTCCATGCCACACTGCAAAAAAGACCAAAGAATGGCAGGACAGAAATGGGATCAAACGACTTCCATGGCCAAGTCAGTCTCCTGACATGAATCCCATTGAACACCTCTTGGCCATATTGGATCGAGCAGTACAGAAAAAGTCCAGGAAACCAACATCACGGGTAGAATTACTACTAACCCGTTTTTGTGAAGCCTGGGCAGAAATTCCATGAGAAAATTTCAGAACTCGTTGGTTCTCTGCCTGAAAGAGTAAAAACGTCAACATCTGCAAATGGCAAGTCTACAAAATACTAGTGTATGGATTAAAATGGATCAAATATACCTCAAATGTTAAAGAAATAAATTCTTTTAAAATCATGGTGTCGATTTACTTCTGTGATGTCTCTATACAACATACATGTATACAGCATACTTTCCCTGCTTTATATAGAGAAAGCACTTTGACAGTCTTGCTATCCTGTTTACATTGACTTTTATTTGTGCTTCACCATCATTTCTGTGAAACTGAACATGCACTCACCCAGTGGAACCTCCCACAGCAATCGGCCTTGCGACGGGTTGGTGAGACTGTTGGGCCAACCGCGATATTGTGTGCAGCTTGCTGTCCAAGCATGGACTACGCCTTCCAATCGAGTCATCACTGTGCACACAATACACATTGCACTTTAGCACTTTGGCCACGTGCAAGCAAACTAAAACCGGCCAACACAACCCTGCATAACAACCTACCTATCAAACGACAGCAGCTGATTGGGGTCTTCAAACAGAAGAAACGTTGGAGTGCCATTGTCAACTCTTCTTGATCCTGTAAATTTGGAACCTGCTCGGCAAGACCGTGACCTCGTGGATGACCGAGCCACACGTGCTGTACTTGCAGTACTCCGCTTTGCCTACGAATGCACGACGTGCAAAATTAATTTTGATCATAAACCACTCAACAGTTTTTTTTTTTTTTTGGAATGACTTTAATCGAAATGTGTTCAAATATTAAGATTTGAGCCACCTGGAGTTGTAAGCAATATACAAGGATTTACAAGTAATTAAAGCACAGGAGGAGGCCATTCGGCCCATCATGCCTGCACCACACCAATGCCAGATTTAATCAATCCGTCGATACCCCTTCCCTTCGTGTGCAGCCTCTTTGGCTGCTACACTGGTACTCATTTCGCCGACCTCAGAAGGATGACAGGCTGAATCAACCCCCTGGTGTTAATTCAGCGGGAAATGGGGCTTGAACTCAGGACCCTCAGATTCCAAGCCACCACCCGCACTGTGAAGTAAACACCAGGATATATTGAAAATCTCCAACAATCCATTAGTTCTGAAAACTATTCAGGAGATGTGAAAATCAGTCAAGTCTGAAGTCTGAAAATCAACACACTTCAGCAGGCATGTCTATATGTGCTTGAATGATCAATTTTCTGCCAGGTAAGCTGCTCATGAGAGTTTATATATGCTTTGAACCCTCATGAGTGCCGAACGGGTGGAAACCATGAGCCATTTATGAGGTAAGCAGTGGTAACAGGAGACTTTCATCATCGTTGGGCGCTCGCCATCATGCTTTCCTTGTGCCAAGTGAAGCTATGTGCTTCAGGCTGTGTCAATAATTTTAATAGCTCTGAATAACTAAATCAGTGGTTAAATACAGGTAAAACCTGAAATATATACATATATATATATATATATATATATATATATATATATATATATATATATATATATATATATATATATATATATATATATATATATATATATATATGAGGCCCGGCGAGGAGTGATGTAAGTGACATTTTTTAATGATATGATGATGATAGGCTCGGATGATAGGGGAAGGGTTAAAATAGTGCTATATGGCATTAACTCCAAAATGGCCGATGTGGCCCTTACATCACTCCTCCTCGTGGCGCCTCATATACACCAGGACCCCGACATTCGTGAGGGATACGTTCCGGGAAAACCCCGCGAATGTTGAAGCCGCGAGTGTTTTGTCATTGTTATAATAGAGACAAGGGGGATAACGTTATCAGTTCGCGGTGGTTCCTGGTTCAAAGGGGAAAGTTTTTGAAGTTTAAAATGTTTTCGACCACGAATGCACGATTACAGTTTCAGAAAAAAATGCTTACAAATAATAAAAAAAAGGACAACAGCAGGTACCGTTTCCAATTTGTTGAAGAATGCATTTTAAAGTCTATTTACCATACCGTACCAGACCACGAAACGAAAACAAACAACAATCATCATCATGTACTGTTTCAATTCTTATTAAACAAATACAGCACACGCAAGTTTGCAAAATAATGAAGATGATGGATGAAGATGTTTCATTCAGGTTCATGGGGTGGCCAGGAGCGTTGTCAAGCAGGAGTAACTTGAACAAAAGGTTCTTTCCTGCCAGGTACCTCTCGACCTGAGGAACGAAACAGGTATGGAACCAGTCCATAAAAAGTTCAGACTTCACCCACGCCTTCCTGTTTCACTCTCCAGTACACGGGCAGCACCTGCTTGTTTTTGTTCTTCAGCGTACGTGGGTTCAGGGAATGGCAGAGCATCATGGGCTTTACCATGAAGTCCCCTTCGGTGTTTACGCAAAGGAGAAGGGATACCCGGTCCTTTGCGACCTTGAAGCCGGCTGCTTTGCTCTCGTGCTGCGAGATGAACATTCTATTCGGCATCTTTTTCCAAAACAAGCCGGGCTCATCAGCATGAAAGACTTGCTCCGGCAGATACCCCTTCTCCTTGAAGAGGCTCACAAGGTCTGCAGGGAATGCCTTGGCCACGTTGTGGTCCACGGAGGCACGTTCCCCTACGAGCTTGACGTGTGCATTGTCAGTAACTGCTGGAAGGGTGAGTAGTCTGCACATTGTTTGTGGGGGATTTTTATGGATGATGCTGTATTCAGCAGCTGATACTAGATGTGGTGAGCGATTTCATTGTGTAATTAGTCCGGATGTAGCTAGCTGCTAATTACACTAATAGATATGCTGAATGTTTCCATTCTTTAACTCACAGGACATGACGTCCTTCCTATCGACAGGTAGATTATGCTGAGCATATTTAAAATGTAACAGCTCAGATGGTGCTGTTTGTAGCAAGATGGTGATTTACACGAAGACGCACTGAATGCTTCCATTGTGCAATGTCCGTATGTGGCGACCTGGTAATTACTGGATACATCAGTAGATGCTGTTAGTGTTTTCATCCTGCAAGTAACAAACGGGGGATGGCGTCACGGGGAATGACGCGTTACACTGGTGAGATGTCCCGTGAAACTATGTTTATCCCACAAAACTATGTGTATCCCGCGAAGCTGCAATACACGTATACTGGAAGCAGGTCAAGTTCACGGCTCATGGAAGATATGTTTTTTGCGTACGTGCAGTATTGTACTGTGCAAACATCCAGCTGCTTTGTGCATGGCTTGTGGAAGATATGTTTTAGAACTGTGTTGTGTTTGTGGCTCGTGAAAAAAAAAAAAAGAGAAAAAAAACGAAAAAAAAAAAAAGACATCTCCGTGAAAACCACGAATCAGCGGAGCAATTTCCCACGAATGTAGGGAACATGTCGCAAGCGAATAAGCAGAACCCATGAATGTCGGGGTCCAGGTGTATTATATATCAGGAGAGTCTGTCTGTCCCCAACTTCTCCTTCAGTTTTGGGGCAAGCCCTGCCAAACATTCTCTGCAACGTTTTGGAGTCCCAGCAGATGTCCAAAGGTGGGTGGGAGGTTTCATAAGTACCTCGATACAATAAATGATTTTGGGTTTCGATCCGTGTGAAGCTGCTCCTGATCCGGATGTAAAGTCATAAGAGCATTTCTCTTCGTTTACCTCAGGAGTGTTTGCAACATTGTACTTTTTTTTGGAAACATTGTCGAGGCTCGTATAAGAGGTAACACACAGAACATATAACAAGGGGAGCAGGAGACAAGAGGGGCAGGAGAGGGAAGCGCAAATCACTGGGGAACAGAGACATTAGGAGATCTGTGGAAGGGAAAGGGATCTGGACACGACAGGGACTTTCAGGACGGAAAGCAGGGAATTTTAAGGAGGTGGGTTTGGGATGGATTAATGTGGGGAGAAAAGATCATGGTTTTGGATGGGGGAAGACATGAGGTGATGGTGAACAGCTGTTTTGAAGACCTGGAGGGAGGAGTAGGATTGAAGAGAGTGTGGGAGTTTGTTCTCGAGGCAGGAAGAGAGTAATGAAAGAATGAAGGTGAGCAGCGATTCTTTATTTTGGTAGTTTTACCAAGAGGGGGTTTTCTGGTGGACCTTGAGCACTCTGCGGAAATATGGGGGGGGGGGTGACAAAGCACAGACAGAGCAG
This sequence comes from Eptatretus burgeri, assembly GCF_056783735.1. Lineage (NCBI taxonomy): Eukaryota > Metazoa > Chordata > Myxini > Myxiniformes > Myxinidae > Eptatretus > Eptatretus burgeri. The sequence goes on along the minus strand of NC_140965.1, from coordinate 11,200,413 downwards.
GGAGGCAAGGCTGGAGAGGAGACAGTAGAAGACAGGAAGACCACCGACCTGCCTGCTGTGAGAGAGTGAGAGACCCAAAGACTCAGCTTCATCTGTCAAAAAAAGACATATATATATATATATATATATATATATATATATATATATATATATATATATATATATATATATATATATATATATATATATATATATATATATATATATATAAATATATATATATATATATATATATATATATATATATATTGTAATGAATTTCGAAACCTATCGCACCCAACATTCAGGTCCTATAGATTAGTTATATCGGTAAGTATGTGTTTTATAGATAGCTTCCTTTCCCTTGCCTAATGGGGAAATAAATGTTCATGTACTGCGATTTATTTTTATAGTTTGGATTTTTATTGGAAAACAAATCAACAACGACAACAGAAACGACCGTTACAACAGTTCTGCAGAGAACAAGGACAACCCTCTGCTCTGGATTCTCCGCGGGCCGAGTGAGGGAGGGGTCGAGTCACGGGGGGGCACGACAACAGAAACGACTGTTACAACAGTTCTGCAGAGAACAAGGACAACCCCCCTGCTCCGGGATTCTCTGCGGGCCGAGTGGGGAAGGGTCGAGCCGGCGGGGACACATAAAAGGGGAGGCAGAAGCCGGAAAAGAAGAGAAGGAAAGGAGCATTTCCCCGACATGGACATCTCATCTTGCTGGAGCGCTCGTCTTGCTGGAGCGCTCGTCTTGCTGGAGCGCTCGTCTTGCTGGAGCGCTCATCTCAAGGGCGCTCATCTCAAGGAGTCTGTCTGGCCGGTGGTCTTGGTCGACGTCGTACTTGTCCTCCTCACCCCAACGGAGAGCTCGAGCGACGCCAGTCTCCGCAGGAACCACAAGGGTCGCCCGTCGGTGTCTGGGTTCGGCTCGCCTCTCGTCAGACCGACCAGCTTGAAGACCGCACGAGGCGGACAGGTCCGAGATAGGTCTCAATAAAGACCATTTGGTCCGGTCATCTTTGGGTGTGTGTGCGTGTGTCCGTGGGCCGTCTGCCAAGTAGTAAATCGTATAAGTGCTTTTGCTGTAGATACCTTGCATACATGCTTATTAACACTCAGTTTAGGTCTGCTTCTTGTATGCTTCCCTAGTTTCCCCCATTATTGTATAAATAAACCCCTATTGTTCAATGTTTCAGCTCGTTCGTGGCCATTCCTTCATTGGCTGAGCGTGCTGCGTGTTGGAGAAATAGTAAAAGCGGTTACGCTGGAAAGGGGACATTTGGACCGACGGATCTCTGTGATTAAACCGCTCGGATCGCACCTGGGTCGAGCATGATAGGCGACTCGTCCCGTACAGGAGCCGTCGAGGGTGTGAAGACTCGGTAGATCGCCACGTGGCCTCCAGGTATTTTGAAGATTTGGCAAATAACCCTGTACCACGTGGCCAAAATATTGACGCTTCACGGTCCGAAAGGGACCTGTACTCTTTGGACTTTTCCGAAGAAGTACGATCTGAATTCCGGGCGATCGGTCGAGCCGACTCTGCAGCTCCATCTAGCGGTCGTGCTCGTCGCCGACGTCCAGCCCCACAACAATATCAATATATATATATATATATATATATATATATATATATATATATATATATATATATATATATATATATATATATATATATATATATATATATATGTACATATGTACATATACACATATACACAGGGTGTCCCAAAAGTCTCCACACATAGGGAAAATTAACACTTTCAGCAAAATATCTCCCGAAATTCTTCATACATAGCTTATATCTTCTTTTTTTTCAGAATCCCTTCAAGAATGCCTTTGTGAAAAGAAGAACGTATTGAAATCATTCTCATGGCTGGTTCGAGAAGCTGTCGCAAGGTTGCAAACGACTTCAACAGGAAACATGGCAAGCACATCACACACGACACTGTTGGCAAAGTTATTGAGAAGTACAGAAAGACTGGTCGTGTTGCGGACCAACCGAGAAGTGGACGTCCACGAACATCCACTGACGAAGGCAAAACCTATGTGGTGCTGGCAGCGTTTGCAAGGAGTCCCGAAAAAAAGTATACGACGATTGTCTGCCGAAAGCGGTGTGAGCAGAGCAAGTATCCAGCGCATCGTGGAAAAAGAAAAATTGCATCCATACAAAATGCAAATGTTCCACCATCTTGGTGAAGACGACCCAGATAGGAAGTTGGAAATTTGCGAATGGGCTCCAAACAAATTGGACGGTGATGCAAACTTCACAGCTGGGATCTTGTTTACTGATGAAGCCAATTTTTGTATCAATGGAGAAGTCAATCGCCAAAACTTACATTACTGGAGTGATCCCAACCCGAGCTGGATGAGTCCGTCAAAAATTCAAGGTGCTGGAAAAGTGATGGGATGGTGCAGGATATGGGGCAACAAAATTGTTTGACCTGTTTTCATTGACACAAACCATAATGCTGACATTTATCTAAACATGCTGCAAGACAACATCAGGCCGTCCCTCTTAAACGAGGCTGGAGAACCCCCACGTTATTTCCAGCAGGACGGTGCACCAACTCATTATGGTATCTGCGTACGCCGATGGTTGGGTCAACAGTTTCTGCATTCTTGGATTGGTCGCCGCGGCCACGTGAAGTGGCCTGCGAGATCCCCAGATCTCAACCCACTCGACTTTTACTTGTGGGGGCACTTGAAGGCCATGGTGTACAAGGAAAAGATTCAGAACATGGATCATTTAAAGGAACGCATTCAAAGTGGAATTACTTGCATAACGCCAGATGTGTTGACACGACTTCGTGTGTGTTTCCAAAGAAATGGCAAACATGTAGAGAACGTTGTGTAAATAAAGTTACATTTTGTTAAAAGTGTTAATTTTCCTGATGTATGGAGACTTTTGGGACACCATATATATATATATATATATATATATATATATATATATATATATATATATATATATATATATATATATATATATATATATATATATATATATATATATATATATATATATATATATATATATATATATATATATATATATAGTTACGAATTTGGAATTCGATTGCACACAACATTCAGGTTCCTTTAGTCAGCTATGTCGATAAGTGCTTGTTCCCTAGATAGCTCCCCTTGCATTGTTTAAATGTTCAGAAATCGATTAGATGCGCTGCGGATCGATTTAATAGTTAGGAAACGAACAATGGAGACATCCCTCCCCCTCTTCTGCGAAGGGGAAGAACCACCCTACCGTCCCGTGACTCATGATGTCAACAACTCCCCCCCCACCCGTGGCTGAGCGGGGGATGGAGCACGAAGGCATGATTCATGAGTCACGCCGGGAGCGGGGGGGGGGGAGGGCGAAAGAGGATAAGGAAGGGATCTTTTCTTTGTTCGTGTTTGGGCAGAGTTGGAGAAGGGAGTTGAGAGAGTAGCCGTTCAGGAGACCTTTGGGTCCTGTTTGGCTTGGGTTAGGGTTGAGGCCTTCGGAAGCTTTTTGCTTCGGCTGGCTCAGTGAGCTTCGGCTGAGGCCTGGCTCGGGAGGAGGCTTTTTGCTTTGATGGTTCCATGAGCTTCGGCTTCTGCTTGGCCCGGGAGAGCTTTTTTGCAGGTGGTTCCTCTTCGTGGAGGTGGTTCCTTGGGGAAGCGACACATCGACGGGAAGGATCGGCACCTCGTCTCACCAGCATGTGTTGAGAAGCTAGGGAGGATTCGCGGGAGCTCGGGAAGGATCGCGGCTCGGCGATTGAATCCAGCTCGCTCTCACTGGAGGCCGGGTCCGAACAACCTGAAGACCACACGAGGTGGAGAGGTTCGAGATAGGTTCTGAGTTTCAGCTCATCTGTCCTCCGAGCTGGAGCTCGTTATTAAAGGCCTCTGCCACCATTTCTTGGGTGTGTGTGTGTGTGTGTGCGTACGTGTGTCCGTGGGCCCGTCTAATAAGTAGGAACTGCTGTTAAGTGCAAGTGACTGTACATAATAAGTCGACGGTTGTAGTTATTTTGTCGTGCTTTTGTTGCTTGTATAATTGCATACGTGTTTTGCCTTGTTTAATTGTATACGTGCTTTATTATAATAAAGGTCCTTGTGTGAATGTAAACCTGTTCGTTGCATCCATTCCCCCATTGAACTGCCCCATCTTGCACTTGGAATATAGTTGGTTTTTAAAAAGCCGATAAATAGAATCGGGTCTGGCGAGGTCTGGCAATAATACCCTCTCGGTTATCCCAGAACGGAACGGATCGCTTAAGCGGTTCGTGTCCAAGTAGGCCTTCGCCGAGGTACGGTCCCTCGGTCGGTTACCTGCGCGGGTACTTAGGTATATCGATATTCGGCGATTGACACTATTTCGCGCTGGTAGAATACGGACTAGGCCGTGGTGGGATTAAAAACCTACCCGTGACTGGTTTCTGGCGTTGTTCCAGAAAGTCACGACTGGATTGTTCGTTCGGTCGGCGAAGCGACCACGATTGGTTAGACGCAGTCGTTCGCACGCCGGCGGGCGGGAATTCTACAACACTGGTGTCAGAAGTGGGATACAGATTCATCCCCTCCACATTAAATTAACAGAACCGGATCAAGGGTGTGCGAGGCGACCCTCCGGTTCCATTAAATTCCAAGTTTAAAATATTTCCGATACCCAAGATGGCAGTTCAAGGCGAACGGGAGCAGGGGGTAATGAATTTAGAAATGTTAGAAATCATGGCTCAGGGCGAAATGACCGTGCAGAAGATGCCCATAATGCAGGTTGAACACCCCCCACAAACAAATGCAGAGTCCGGAATGGGCGCAACGGCAGGGGCCGCGGTGTATGACACTCCCCTTCCCCCCTCCGGCAAAATCCTTCCCTGGCCCCCAGCGAAACAGAGACCGATAATGGCGGATCGGCCCTGCTTGAGCTCTCGGTCGTCACACAGATGGTGGAAATGATCGCGCAACAAATAAAAAAAACATAATGGACATGAAAATGCAACAAATGCGGGGTGAAATGCAGCGCATGGGGCGAAACCTCCAGGAAGGGCAGGAGGCAATAAGGATGGGCAGAAGAGAAATCATGGCGACGCCACGTGCTGGAGCGAGCGAGCTGAGGGGGAGTGTGGACTGTGTCGGCCCCGCGGTGGAGGACAAAATAATACGGGAGACGTGTTGGACGAGACTCTTAACGGCAGAGAGAGAGTGATGGTGACGGAGAGCGAAAAATTAAAAGGGGAGACCGAAACGTGTAAGACGAGACACGAGGTGACGACGGCAGAAATAATAGTGGAGCCGAAGGAAACGAACAAGGTGACGGAAATGCAAATAGTCAGGGAAACAGAGACACGGGAGACAGAGGATGAATTGGACGGGGTGGAAGAAACTAAAAACGAACACACACACACACACACACACACACACACACACACACACACACACACACACACACACACACACACACACACACACACACACACACACACACACACACACACACACACACACACACACACGTACGTAGTGGAGGACAATGGGGGTGAGCTGGTGGAATGTGTTGGGACCCGATGCAAGTAGCAGGATGGCCTCCTTCAGGAACGAGGGGAGGGACTGTGCCCCCTTGAGGCGGATCGCGATGAGGATAGTCTGGTCGAGCCTTGCGAGGTAGAGGGGGCGAGTGCTGCAAACAGGTGCACGCAAAGCTTGGGGGTTATGGAAACCCCGGGACCCCTTGTGGTGGTGCTAATTCCCAGCGTGGTTGTTCCGGTGTGTGTGGTGCCGAAATACGTGCTGGAAAGCACGCATGGTGCGGATGAAGCACCGTGTGTGGATGAGGCACCGTGTGTGGATGAGGAACCGCGTGTGGATGAGGCACCGCGTGTGGATGAAACACCGCATGTGTATGAAACACCGCATGTGACAGGACCACGTGTGTGAGTAGTATGGTGTGTGTGAGTGAAAGGCGATGTGTGAGAGAGACCGCGTGTGTGAGGTGGCGGTATGAGAGGGAGATGGCGGTTTGCATACGGGAGACTGCAACCACATGTCCTGGTGTAATGGTGAGGTGTGTGAGCGTCGTAGCACGTAGGAGTGTGCGCGTTGAATGGCGACGACGACGACTGCGACAGATGAGGGACAAAAGCCGAGTAGCGGCCGTAGCTGTTTTGAGGACCGTTGCGGGTTTTCACAGCAGCAAGCGCGGGGTCCGTGCTGTGCTCCGCACGAGACCGCCACGTGCATGCTTGCGGGAGTGAAGCCCCGTCCATAAACGCAAGCAGTGGATTTGCCGATCCCGCGGAAGGACAGAAGGTAGGCTGGATTACGAATTTGGACCGGATGGGTTCCCCACGTGAGCGTGTGTGTGAAGCTCCGACGGGCAGAGCACATGTGTTCGTGTGGGGAACCCCTCGAAGCGCGAGGCTTGTTTTTTTGATGCGCAGGGTGACGTCGTGGCTGCATGGTTGGAATCCGGCAGGAGGGAAATCCCTGCCGGATGGTGCCGTCTGATAAGGGACGAGGTGCGAGAAATGCGAACAGCTGCCATGACGTCACGGGGAAAGAGCGCAGGTTGCGAGTTGCCGCGCTGGTGTGCGCATGGAAAAAAAAAAAAAAGCAAGCCTCGCTTCGGGTGAACAGGACTCCCTGGGCAAGGGGTGGAAGACCCCCCTGACTAGGGGGCACAGGAAATAATAGTTAGGGGGATGGGTTAGCGATAGTTAGACCGGCTTCATGGGGACATGAGTTGTTCCTCATGGAGCCTGTGGAATGGATTAGTTCGAGGGATTTCAGTTTAGATTTCGGAAATGGGAATTTTTGGATTTTTGGAGACATGGACAGACTGGAAATGTGTAGTGGAGACGTAGCTTAGCTATGTAGAGTAAATGGAACGTGCATGAGAATAAGGGATGACGAGGGAGCATGAGTTAGTCAGGGGATTTAGTGAGAAGGATGGCAGTGTGGAGTGTTGGTGTGAGTTGCGAAATGGAAAGTGTGTGAGGAAAGAGTGTGGGACAGTGGGCCCAAGTGTGCGAGTGGAGCGAATGTGGAATGCATGGTGCGAATGACTGGTTGGGGGGAGGAGTGATTCCCACCTAAGTGACACCGGGGTCAGTTTAATGTTTAGTTAGTGGGTAGTGAAATTTATTAAAAGGAGGCCGTTTTGTTGTTGGTGTCGAGAGAAGGCACGAAACCCGTTTGGAGGGGTGCAGGAGTTCATGGACCGGCTGGTAGCATGGCTGTGGAAAGGTGAGTTTTGTTTAGTGGACACCCTGGGCACCAGACTAGTCGGCCAGAGTAGGCCAAGGGCCGAAGAGGGGTCGGGATAGTGTAGTGGGCACGGGCGACCTGTCGGAAACGGGACCCGTAGCGCCAGAATGCCACGGGGGCAGTGTAGTGGGCACGGGCGACCCTCGGAAAGGGACCCGGGGCATCAACACGCCACGTGGGCATCGGAGGGGGGCAATGCCAGAGAGGGCAACCCCCTGCGTTTATAGGGAGCAGCTAGGCTCGGAGGCAGCCTGCGGGCGTGGGGGTGCAATGGTTAGAGTTCGGCAGAGGGGGAGTTCCTGCCAGTTGAGTCACGCTGCCCAGCCAGGAAATTGTGCGAGGGCACGTATGAAAATTTGAGGGCACGGCCCAAATTTATAATGGACACAAACACAGGCGACGGGAATCATGGTTTTTAGAACCGATAGTTTTAAAGTGTGAGGCGTTTTTGGAAAGCCCCGGGGTAGTTTCAGGTTAATGAATGTTAGAATAGTTAGGAGATGTACCCCTTTGCACCATCCATCCCTTCGCTCGTTGTAGGCCGCTGGACTCACCTTGGTAGATCGCTGAACTCTGAGGAGGCCATTCTGAGGCTTTGTCGGGCCTCGAGACAGGACGCGAGTCTCCCCCTTTTCCCCTTCAGAGAGGGAACGTAGGGGTTGGGAGTAGGCTAGGTTGACAGGATAGGTTCGCCAGACAAAGACTATAAAGGGGGTTGGGGAGACAATTATAAAAGGGAAATAAAAATAATTAAAAAAAAAGAGGGGCAAAATTTTGTTGTGTATTGTGGCAAATCAAGGGAGTGGGTATGGACAGAGACAGGCAAAGGCGATAGAGTGGGGGAGACAGTAGGCTCGGTCCCAGCCCGCCTTCAGAGCGGCCGGCACCACCGCACTCCCTCCAGACCTGATGGAACCACACCAGAGGCCCGCCAGCTTCACCTGCCGGCATGTTGTGCTGCAGCCGCCTGTTCTGCATGGACTTGCCTTGCCATGCCTCGTTTGCCTGCCTCTGCCATGACCCAATGCCTGCTGGTCTTGTTTGCGTTTGCCCCTGTGTCCATCCATCACCATGTGCACCAGGACCATCCAGATTTGCAAGGGCTGCCCTGCAGGCAGCCCGTGCATCCATCATGCTCATTTGTGTTTTGCGACCATCTCCATCCACTCCCCTGCACCAATGACTGTTATGACTTTTACCTTTTCCTTTTCACAGATCACAGGTCCTGGGCCATGGTTAAGTAATGGATAAGTTGAGTGAAAATTGTAAATACGTGGAACCTCACCTGCATGTTTGTTTTAGCGCCGGCAATTTTAGTTAAGTTGTCCGAATGAGTTTGAGAGTTTGTTTAGTTAGTTACGCAGTGCATTAGGTTATTTATTTTTGGGACACGTATAAAGAAATGTCGCACTCAGGGATCCGAAGGAAGAACGTACAAGGGGAAAACTTACACATGCTGATCACACAAAAATTTGACAACTCGGGACGAGTCTGTAAAAAGGGGAGGGGGTCGTGTTACGAATTTGGAATTTGATTGCACACAACATTCAGGTTCCTTTTGTCAGCTATGTCGATAAGCTTTTAGCTATGAGCTTTTTGCTTCAAGCTGCCCTGTTTGGAAGGAAGCTAAGCCGGTCGCTCGGCTCGAGCTGCGAGTGGTGGCTTATTCTTCTTGGTTCGTGGAGCTCTTTGTTCTCCATTTTGGTTCCCGGCTTGGTGCGACTCATCGACCTCTTCTTGGAGGTGGTTCCTCGGGGAAGTGACGCATCGACGGGAAGGATCGGCACCTCGTCTCACCAGCACGTGTTGAGAAGCTCGGGAGGATTCGCGGGAGCTCGGGAAGGATCGCGGCTCGGCGATTGGATCCAGCTCGCTCTCACTGGAGCCCGGGTCCGAACAACTTGAAGACCACACGAGGTGGAGAGGTTTGAGATAGGTTCTGCGTTTCAGCTCACCTGTCCTCCGAGCTGGAGCTCGTTATTAAAGGCCTCTGCCACCATTTATTGGGTGTGTGTGTGTGTGTGTGTGTGTGTGTGTGTGTGTGTGTGTGTGTGTGCGCGCGCGCATACGTGTGTCCGTGGGCCCGTCTAATAAGTAGGAACTGCTGTTAAGTGCAAGTGACTGTTCATAATAAGTAGACGGTTGTAGTTCTTTTGTAGTGCTTTTGTTGCTTGTATAATTGCATACGTGTTTTGCCTTGTTTAATTGCATACGTGCTTTATTATAATAAATGTCCTTGTGTGAATGTAAACCTGTTCGTTGCGTCCATTCCCTCATTGAACTGCCCCATCTTGCACTCGGAATATAGTTGGTTTTTAAATAGCCGATAAATAGAATCGGGTCCAGCGAGGTCTGGCGATAATACCCGCTCGGTTATCCCAGAACGGAACGGACCGCTTAAGCGGTTCATGTCCAAGCAGGCCTTCGCAGAGGTATGGTCCCTCGGTAGGTTACCCGCGCGGGTACTTAGGTATATCGATATTCGGCGATTGACCCTATTTCGCGCGGGTAGAATACGGACTGGGCCGTGGTGGGATTAAAAACCCACCCGTGACTGGTTTCTGGCGTTGTTCCAGAAAGTCACGACTGGATTGTCCGTTCGGTGGGCGAAGCGACTGCAATTGGTTAGACGCGGTCGTTCGCACGCCGGCAGGCGGGAATTCTACAACACACATATATATGTGTATATATATATATATATATATATATATATATATATATATATATATATATATATATATAAACATATATATAAACATATATATAAAATATAAAAAAAAATACACAAAAATATAAAAACAGTCATGTGCCGCTTAACAACGTTCTGGGCAACGACGGATCGCATATACGACGGATCTGCCAGCTCTAGAAAAAAAAAAATAAAAAAAAAAGCAGCTGAAACATTCCTATCGCCGAGTGATGTTGCCGACGAAGCGCTGCCAGTCGTATAAAAATAGCACATACAATTATGTACACCTTACAGTACATAATACTTGAAAATGATAATAAACAACGATGTTACTGGTTTATGTATTTACTATACTGTACTTTTATCGTAGTTTTAGAGTGTACTCTTTCTACTTATAAAAAAAAAAAGTTTACGTCACGCAGCATTGTTCTACTGTACATCTCGTGTTTACCGCGTCTCTTGATTTCATCATTTTTCCGTGTGCTTGATTTAATCTCATGTTGTTTTGTTCATCATGGACCTTAAGCATACAAAATCCACTGCTGATATTGCCAGTAAGAGGTCACGTCGAGTGATTGACCTGGAAACCATATAGTTATACCATATAGCCTCGGTGTCGAGGTTTGTGTAAGTACGATGTTCGAAAACGAAAATAGGCTATACCATATAGCCTAGGTGTCTAGGTTTGTGCAAGTATGATGTTCGAAAACGATGTTCGAAAACGAAAACGAAAAAAAATGATGTTCGCACAATGACGACGTCGCTTAACGACGCGTTTCTCAGAACGTAACCCCGTCGTTAAGTGGCGCATGACTGTATATGTATACACACATGGGCTGGGGGTCGGGTGAGAAGACCACTAGGTGAGAAGACCACTATGTTGGTTAACACCAGACTCCCCGGAATGGTAGGCCGTCGCACATGGATAATTCCGTGACGCGGTGGGTCGCTTAACCGACCGTGGACGCCAATAACTCAACCGCGTGACCGAGGGTCCTCCCGTCTATGGGTTAATCGGGTTACCAAATTAATCACGTGATTTAATTACCGGGGAACACGCCCTCGGTACGCCTTGTCCGAACCGGATCACGACCGGATCGGATCACTTTTCCGGATCGGATGCAGCCGAGCGACACTACCAAGGACGTACCGGCTAAAAGGAACATATCATTGGGAATAAAGTCCCGGCTAAAGTCGGATTCGGACCATGCATGATCAATGGAAGAAAAGACAAAAACGAGCAGAGAACATTCCTAATAATAATAATTTATTTACAAGCAGGCGAGGAAAGATATGTGGCACGGTGAAGATTTATTGGGGTGTGTTGTGCAGGGATAGAAAGAAGCATGGTGCGACAATAAACAGGCAACTTACAAAAGGGGACACAGAGCAGACTTAACGCGAAAATAATAACAATAACAATCTTCTGCAGTCTTACTTAAGCAGACAGGCACCAGCACACACACACACACGCACACACACAGAAAACCCGATGAAGAGGGAGTTTTGCAACCAGGGAAGGGGGTAGTTGAGGCTATGATATCGGTACCTGTGCGCCCGATAGCACGTGCCACCAATACGTTTCGGGGGGGGGGGGAGATGCTCCGGGGTGCGGTACCCAACAGTGGGCGCATTGTCTCTGGCCCAAGCTGCACATGTGGAGACTGTGTTCGTAAAGGAGGAGCTTGAGTGGAGAAGGGGCGGAGTCCAGAGGGCGAGGGTGGAGTAATAGGCGGGATCAGGAAGGCGGGTGGGGTCGACGTGGTGTGGGTGGAGACGAGGAGGCGGAGGCGGGTCGTGACAGTGTCGACGAGGAGAGGCGTGGGTGGAGATGAGGAGGCGGAGACGAGGAGCAGGAAACACAGACCAACCGACAAGAGGGACTGCCCCGACCTTTATAGGGCCTGCAGCTCGGGGGGAGGGGCCATGCCGAATCCAAACGACATCACCCGAATCGGGTGCTCCGATTGGCCCCGACCCCTCATGTGGCCCGCTAGCTTGGGCCGGAAACCGCCTCACTTCGTTTCCGGCAAGGCCATCTTAAACAGCGGCAATATTGCGCTCCGAACCCACGAGATGACATGAATCGCCCACACCGAAATTGGCACGCGAATCATCCTGCAAAAACCCCCGGGCGACCGGTCGAGGGTCCCGCATGCCCGCTCAGGCGTTCGACCAGCGTCGATCAACGCGCTCGTTCCGCGCGCTAACGTGGCCCGCACTGTACATTCCCTGGCTCGTTCGCAGCCTCACTGGCCACAGAGACGAGAAGATGCTCACCATCTGTGGAGAATCCACCGCTGCCAGCGAGGACCGAAGGTACATCGCCATGGATAAATCCATGCACGTTTCACGAGCGGCGTATGTGTCTGCTTTCGAGCACATTCCATACAGTGCGCGCGGTTCCGCCATTACGCACGTGGCCAGCGCTCGCGTTCACACGACTCCGCTAGCGTGTGAGCGGGGAGAACACAAATATGTGCCGGGTATTGAGGTTTAAAAAAAAAGAACAAGCCGCTTCAATCCACACACTCGTATCCTGCCCAACATGGCGTGGAGTCGGCTTTATTGGCCTCCGTACGCGTCTCGTACAGCGTGGGTGTCGTGCTGGCCATGTTCCCTGCGCCGTAAAAGACCCCATTCGTGCAGTCTCTTAAAAAGTATTTACTTGCATGCCTTTCTAATGCAATCGGCAATTCTCCCCCAGACCATCGGAAGCTCGAGTCAATAGTCCAGCACCAACCAAATGTGATTTTTAGGATTTTTGTTTTAGATTCCATCTTTCACAGTTGAAGTGTACCTATGATAAAAATTACAGACCTCTACGTGCTTTGTAAGTGGGAAAACCTGCAAAATCGGCAGTGTATCAAATACTTGTTCTCCCCAATGCATCTATATATTAATGCTGAAGGACCAATTTTGTGCTCCTTCTAGCGGTCGCGTCACGTTTTTCTCGGTACTGTGACCTGGACTGAAAGAAACTTCGTACCTGTAAGAGTGCATCGCACATTGTGGCAATAGTCAACCTTCAACTCTGAAGCATCTATATATTAATACTGAAGGACCAATTGTGTGCTCCTCCTCGCGGTCACGTCACGTTTTTCTCAGTACTGTGACCTGAGAAGTTTTGACATTGTGTACGTCAAAGTAGACACGTGCACAAATCAGGGGACTTCTTCACAAGGAGTAGTGTACACCAAAAATGTCGTGTACAAGGACGTTTTGTAGGGCTCATTCGGTAAGGCCATGGAGTACATCGACTGGGATCCGGCTCTTACAAGAGCCGCCACTGGTTGTCATATTGGGCTCATGGAACGGAATCCGTCTGTGACGGGTTTCGGCTAGTATATATTGTTACGGTTGTGGAAATTCACAGAACACCATTCAGGTTCCCCGAAGATCAGTTATGTCGATAAGTGCATGTCCAGATAGATTTCCCCACCGATGTCTAACGGGGATTTATTCATGAGCCGGGCTGTGCAATCTTGAGGTAGTATTATTCTTTTCTATCTTTATTTTAAACAACATTTCCTCACCACCTTAACCAACAACAAACAACATCTCCTTACCACCTTAACCAACAACCCCCAACATCTCCTTACCACCTTAACCAACGACTGCCAACATCTCCTCACAACCTAAACCAACAACCGCCAACATCCCCTCACAACATCAACAAACAAACGTCTCCTCACCTTCATCTCCACAGACGCTGCCATCTTTTCGCCAGCAACGGCATTCCACGGACGAGCAGCATCTCCGCCGACAGACGCGGGGACTCCCTCGTTGGGGCGAGGGCTGGTGATTTCTACCACGTCCGCTTTCTCCGCATTTGACGGCATGATCGGATCAAAATGACAAAAAGGGCGGAGCCAGCGGGGGGAGGGGGTGAAGGGTCATAGGTGAAAGACCAAACACCCCCCCCCAAACCCCATAAAAGGCGGGGCTGAGGCCCCGGGAGTCAGTGGGGTACGAGTCTGGGTTCGTGGTCCAGTTGAGGAGAGGAGTTTGTCTGGAATCGAGCGGAGTCGAGCTGGATTCTGGGTTCGAAGTAGAGTGCAGTTCGTTCGGAGTCAGGGTAGAGAACGCCAGTTCCAGTTTGAGTCCAGTGCAGGGCTGTTGCTTGTCAGATCGCAGCGGAGCTTGGAGTCCGGGAGAGGTTCGAGTCCAGTGCAAGGCTGTTGGTTGGTGGAGGCAGCCAGAGAGAAGTCGCCAGCCAGCGACATAATGGTCCGAGGTAATCGGGCCGCGAGACGGTCCGAGCGACGCGGAGGAGTGGGCGGGCTCTTGAAAGAGCATCAACTCTGAAAGAGCGAGGCCCGTTCGCTCCCCTGAGGCGTCGTTGGCTAGGCCCGATCGACCAGGTCGCACGGCTAGGCCTGGATCAACCAAGCCACCACGCCAACTGCCGTGTTGACGCCGAAACCTTGAGGGTCGCCCAGCGAGTCACCACGAGGGTGGCAGGTAACCTGCGCGGTCTCGCGGAGCTGCTGCGGTCTTCATAGCTCCGCGGAACATTAAAGGCCTACGGGCCTGTTCTCACTTTTCTTTCCTGGGGTTTTTGCACGGAAGTTGTGGCGCCTTGTCCTATAAGTAGAACTGACCAAGTGATTGTGTACAAAATAAATATACAACGGCTGTAGGTTCTTTTTGCTCGTGTCCTGTCCCTTACCCCCATTGCATTCATTGCTTGCATACGTGTACAATAAATGCCCTCATTGTTTGAATATTCACCTGCTCGTTGTGTCCCTTCCTCCATTGAGCTGCTGTAATTGCGTTCGGAATAATAGCTGGTTTTTAATAGCCGATAAGATAATCGGATCCAACGGGGCTTGGCGATAATACACTGCTCAGCAATCGCAAACGGAGCGAGCAGCCTAAGCGGCTCGTTTCCGAGCAAGTTCCGTTGAGGTACGACCTCTCGGTAGTCTGCCCGCGCGAATAATTAGGTAAATCGACCATTCGGCGATCGGACCCTGTAGCGTGCGGGCAGAGCATTGACAAGGTTGTGGTGTGCTTAAAAACACACCCGTAGCTGGATTTTGGCGTTGATCCGGAAAACTACGACTGGATTGCCCGTCCGGTGGGCGCGCGGCCACAATTTGCGAAAAGCGGTCGTCCGCACGCCGAACGGATGGAAACCACAACAATATATATATATATATATATATATATATATATATATATATATATATACATATATATATATACATATATATATATACATATATATATATACACATATATATATACACATATATATATATATATATATACACATATATATATATATACATACATACATATACATATATATATACATATACACACACACATAAACATATATATATATATATATATATACATATACACACACACATAAACATATATATATATATATATATATATATATATATATATATATATATATATATATATATATATATATATATTTATACAAATACATATTTACATAAATACATATCCATAAAGAAGATATTTACATTAATACATATACATATTGTTGTGGGCCGGGGGCCGGTGGTGAGGAACGGCCGCCAGGTGGAGCAGGAGAGCCGTCTCCCACCGAACACCCGGAATTGCAGGTTGTAACCTTCAGACAACACCGAAGGTCACAGGTCACTTAAGGACAGTGATCGCCAATTCCCTGATGGTGTGGGGTAGGGTTAATAGCCAAATTTCAATACACCTAAGTACCCATGTCGTGAAATTACCGGGGAAGTCACACCCTCAACTGACTCTGTCGAACCGGGTCACTTTAGCGACCTCGCTCCGGTGTAACCGAGCGGAATTATCGAAGTCAGTCAGTCCAAACGACAACTTACAACCCAATCGGCTTACTGGTTCTCAAGCACGAACCGTGCTGGGTCAATAATAGAAAGCACGACAACGAGCTGGTACATTGAGCAATTGGGGGTTTATTTATAATCGGGCAGGGGAGCAAAAAGAGCAGAGTTAAAACCAAATGTGAGAAATGCAATTTATATACAAACAAACACTTAGCAATTTCTACTTAAGGACAGGGCCCACGGACACACACACTCCTGAAAGAAATGAACCCCGTCGGGTCTTTATTGGACCCTCCAGCCGAGGAGGATAGGTCAGCTGGGGAGTCAAGGTCTGGCCGGGTACCTGTCCACCTCATGCGGTCACACCGGACTCCAACCCACCAAGGAAGGACTCGAACCCACGTCCCGGAATCCACCGAGCCCACGATCCTGGCTGCTCGACCACCACCACCACCACCACGAGGAGCCACGCAAAAGACTGCAGACCACGACGATTCTCATGACGCACACCAAGAGCAATGGCCACGATGACTGCTCCTCTCTCTTCTTGACGACCACTCTACTCTTCTCTTTCATAAGGTCTGAGGGATTTTTTTCCCCTCGCCACTCCCCTCCTGATTGGAGGAGGTCCGGTGGGAGGAGGGAACCTCACCCCTGAACGTGACACGTTGCACGTGGGCGATGGCATTGATGGTGCCAAGTAGTGAAAGCTGGGCGGGTGAAGCCCTTGCTCGCCCAGAGTGGGAGGAGTGAAGCGAGGGTTTTGTTGGCATTGTGAGGCTTCAAGATGTAAAAAAAACTGACTATAAAAGAAACCCACAGCGCACACATGAAATTAACCCAATAGACAGGACGGCACCCTGACTATAAACACATACTTATCGAAATAACTAAACTGCGGGGACTGCTGTCTGTTTGTGTGCAAATGGCTTCCAAGTCTGTAACAATATATATACATATATATAGATATTTACATAAATACATTTCCATATACAGTAATCACCCGTTTCTCGCGGGGGTTACGTTCCAAACCTCCCCGCGCTAAGTGAAAATCCGCGATGAATGGACGCCTCACCCAAAAATCGACTCGTCTGGTCTGGTCGGTTTTGGAGTGATCGGGTTTGAGGTGCCTGAGATCGACTCGTCTGGTCTGGTCGGTTTGGCAGTGATCGGGTTTGAGGTGCCGGAGATCGACTCGTCTGGTCTGGTCGGTTTGGCAGTGATTGGGTTTGAGGTGCTGGAGATAGACTCGCTGGGTCTGGTCAGTTTTGAGGTGTTGGGTACGAGCAGTGCTCGTCCAACGGTGGCAAACCTTTTTCCTTCCCGAAGCATATCGAGCACCTTAACCTTCTCCTGGAGTGTCAGGACCTTCCTCTGGCACTTCGGTTCCTTGCCAGAAGCCTTAGAAGGTGCAGGGCGTTTGGGCGGCATCGTGGAGCTTGGAGAAAAAAAACGTAGAAAATATTCGAAGTTCACAAGCGAAACTTTGTCTCGTGCGTTGTGTGACTGGTCGAGCACCACGCGTTATAATTTATTGCTTAAATAATTTATATTTTATATATTATATTACCGCGATGTACAGGGGGAATCCGCAGAAAAAAATTAGTTTCGTTCCAAGGGAAAACCCGCGATGAACCGGGATAAAGCGGGGGTTGCCTGTATATCTATATAAAGAGATATTTACATATAGTCACGGTTCTCGGAACTGTATGCATACAAACATACAGTTGTCCCGAAGTTAGTTATTCCATTAAGTATATGTGTAGATGGATCCCCACCTTGTGTGTCGTGGGAAGACACTTTGGTGCGTTGCAATGGCTTTTAGTTAGGTTTATAAATCATTTCTCCCCTTTTATTTTGAACCACAGCACCTCCCTCTCTCTTTCCAAGGCAAAATCTTTGTGCAGTACCTTTTTAGCGAATCCGGACATGCGTGGAGTGGGCGGGATTCCCGGCATGACTGAAAGCCCGCCCAGAAAGGGCGGACCCATGGAAGCCCCGTCCAATCAGGGCGGACAGTGACGTCAGCTTCACTAAGGCCCCTCCCCGCTGCGGGAGATCTATAAATTACGAAGGAACCCTGAGAGCGAAGAGCGTTGGAGTGAGACAGTTTGTCGGCTGGTAGTGAAAGAAAGGAGGAAGGTTGTAGAGTGGTTGTGCTCTTTGGGGGTCGTTCGTTTTGAGTGTGAGAGAGCTGGGAAGACCCGACCTTGACCGGGTCTCTCGTTGGGTCCCGTCAGCAGCCCTGATCCTCGCCTCGGACTCTGCTCTACTCGACCCGGGCTCATTCGCAGACACGGTCTCCACACGTGCGGCTGTGGACCGAGCCGCACCACCATTGACAGGTGCCGCACCGCGGAGCATCCCTTCGCTCCAACGTTCTGGAACTCGAAAGAACTGCGACATCAGCTCACCTCCCTCTCTGGCTGCGGGGGTCCTTTGCCATACAACTGGGTTTATTTTCGTCTGAGTGTGCGTCTGAGTGTGTGGCGCCGTCTTTAAGTAGAAATGCATGTGTTTTTATTTGATCATTGTAAATCTTGCCTGTTTTATTCCCACGTAAGTCTGCTCTGTGTCCTTCTTTTGTAAGTTGATTGTAAATAAATTATTGTCTTTTCCTTCATTGGTTTGGATCTGAGTTTAAGCCGGGTCTTTATCCCCGATAATCTGTTCATTCCAGCCGGTACGTCCTTGGAAGTTCCACTCGGCTGCATCCGATCCAGAGTTGGTAGTTGGTACTCTACCGTACTTGGTAGCGTAACCCGGTTCGGGAAAGGCATACCGAGGGCGTGGTTCCCCGGTAGTCGAAACCGCATGGTTAATGAGGTAAATTGATTCGAGACAAAAAGACCTACGCCATGCGGTTGAAGTATTGGCGTCCACGGTCGGTTAAGTGACCCGCCGCGTCACGGAATTATCCGTGAGCGACTGCCTACAATTCTGGGGAGTCTGGTGGGAATCGACGTAGTTTCCCCAACCTAGTGGTCGTTCTCTCCGCCAGACCCCGGCCCGCAACAACTTGGTGTCAAGTGTGGGATACGGACCCCCCCCCCATAGAGAAATTTATGGGATTCGGACCAGGGGTGTGCTTAGCAACCCCCCCCCCTTTCCCTCCAAAATTAACAGCAAGATCCAAATTTTATTTAATTCTCGGTACGGATCATGACGGACCAAGACGAGCTGGTACAGGTGGGTTCTGAGACAATGTTAGTGGAATCCATGGCTCAGGACAACACCTTTGAGGGAGATCTTTCCTTGCAGCCATACCCAGAGGTAACATTGGGGGCAACTGCGACAGCGACAATGCTTGGGCATCCCCTGTATCAAATTTCCCTCCCAGAGGACCTCACGATCCCTATTGGATCCACACCCGATCATAACAGATCGGCTTCGCCAAAGCCATTTGACATGAACCAGATGATGGAGATGATAATACAAACAATGGATGGGAATACACAAGCACAGAGGAGTGATATGCAAAACTTACAAACACAAATGAAGGGGGAAATGCAAAACATGGGAATAAACTTACAAACACAAATGAATGGGAATCTGCAAAACATGGAAAAACGCATGGATTGGAATATGCAAACACTGAAGGCAGGTCAGGAGGAAATGAAGGCGGAGCTGGCAAAGGTAAAGGGTGAAATGCAAAACATGGATCGGAAAATGGCAGGTGAGATCGGTACTGTACGTGGGGAAATGTGGAAGCTGTTCGGACCGCGATGACTACAGGCAAGGTCGAGGTGATGAGTGAAACCACGGTGGTCAAGAGGGAAACCTGTGAAATCGGACAGGTAGAGACAAAGAGCCAGTAAATGGGCATCATAAGAGACGCAGGAGTTAAAAGAGGTAAAAGAGATGCAGAAATTAAAAGAGGTGAACGAGTTGCACAAAATAAAAGAGGAGCAGACACAAATAGAAATGGTAAGAGATATTGAGATTGAGCATGTGGAATGTTTTGAGACCCAGTGCGAGGGTCAGGTTAATCTCCCGCAGGAACAAGGGGAGACGATATGGTCCCTCGAAGCAGACCGTGACGAGGTGAGTCCGGCAAGGCTGTACGAGGTAGAACGGTTGCATGGTGCGAAAGAGCGCATGCTGAGCTTTGGGGGGATAGAAGCCCCGGGTTCTCGTGGGCTAACACAAGCCCCCAGTGTGATTGTGTCGGAGCGTGAATTGAGTGCAAATGACATGGCAGGTGTGAGTCCATGTAAGGAAATGGGACACGGACTGACCCAGACGGGAGTCGTGGGTCGTGTAACGGACGAAATCATTTCAGAAACCGTGCCGGCTCCGCGGGGCACCGCGTGTGAGGTCCGTTCCGTGTTTTGCAAACTGCCCAAGCGCGGACTATTGCATGATGGGAAGACGGCGTTGAAACTATCTGCGCCAGGTACAAGACCAGAGCACGGTCAGCTAAAATGGAGGTAAATTGAGGGGTCGAGTGAATTTGGCAAGAGTATGGCCCCATGTGAGCACGTGCGGGGCTCGATGTGCTGCGCACCACGAGTGTTGTTTGCGGGACGAGCGGAACGAGTCCTGACAACACCTCAGGGCACGTCTGCGTGGCAAGCCGGGCAGAGCGGTTGATGTGCGAGTGACGTCATCAGGGATCACGCAGCACGAAGGCCAGGTGAGTAGCACACGGTGGCTCACATGGTGGATGGCCCGAAAGCGAGCGTGTGAGGTAATTAACGGGGCGACGTTACGGCCTCATGTATCAGCCAAATGGAGGGGACGAGCGTGCTGTAAACCGCTGCCCTGGAGACGCAAGGCTCATCGAGCCTCGCCACGAGTACACGATCCCCGGGCAGGATGTCGCGAACATCCTCGTCGGGGGCAAAGGCGCATTAGTTCGGGGAAGGGTTTAGCGTTCGATAGACCAGCCTCATGGGACATGAGCAGTCCTCTATGGGGCCCGGTGGCACAAGTTAGGGGGAATTTAGGATAGAATTTAGAATGGATGGAGACATGGAACGTGTAGTGGGGACGTAGATTGGCTTTGCAATAGAATTAAATGGAACGTGCATTTAAGTAAGGGATGACGGGGAGCACGAGGTAGTGAGGGGAACGTAGCTAGTGGAGCGTCAGTGTGATGTGAAAAATAAAATCAAAAGAGAAAGGAACATAATGAATGAATGTGGGTCAGCGAGCCTGAGTGTGAATCGAGTCAATGTGGAATGCATGGTGCGAACAAATGATTGGGGGGAGGAGTGACTCCCACCCAAGGGAACCCGGGGTTAGTGTTACGTTAGTTAGCAGGTTAGTTAAATTAACCTAAAGGATGTGGATTGGTTGTTGGTGTTGAACGAAGGCGCGAAACCTTTTGTATGGTGCAGGAGACTATTGAACGGCTGGGAGCGTGGCTGGTGAAATATGCGCACTGAGTAGAGGGCACCCCGGGCACTGAAGTAGTCGGCCAGAGTAGGCCATGGGTCCAAGCGACCGAGTTAGTGTAATGGGCACGGGTAGCCCACAGAAATGGGACCCGGAGCACCAAAATTCCACGTGGGCATCGACGGGGAAAATGCCAGGAAGGGCATTCCCCACGTTCATACGGAGTAGGTAGGCTCGGAGACAGCCTCAGCGACACGGGGATGCTGAAGATAGAGTTCGGCAGATGGGTATACCTGCCAGTTGAGTCACACTTACCAGCCACAAAATTGTGCAAGAGCATGAGAGAAAATTTGCGGGCCAGGCCCAAATTAATAACGAACACCAAAACCGGCGACGGGAATCGTGGTTGCTAGAACCGATAGTTTAAAGCGACAGACGTGTTGAAAAGCCCCGGGGATCGATAGAAAACGTGTACCCCTTCACACCATCCATCCCTTCGCTGTTCGTAGGCCGCTGGACTCGCCTTGGAAATTTTTGAAATCTGTGGGAGCTATTCTGAGGCTGCATTGGGCCTCGAGAGAGATTCACTTGTCTCTTCCTCAATCCTTTAAAAAGGGATCTTAGGGATTGGGAACAGACAGTCAGGACAGGTTAGCCAAACAAAGACAATAAGGGGGCTAGGGACACACGTAATTAAAAAATAAAATAAAAAGTATAAATTTATTGTTTTGTTTGTTACAAGCTGATGGGGGTGGGTGTGGACAAGGACAGGCATAGGCGATAGGTTGAGGGGAGACCGTAGGTTAGGACCGAGTCGTCTTCGGACTGGCCAACGCCACACTCCCTCCACAACCTCAAGAGACCACTCCGAGGCCGGCCAGCTTCATGTGCTACCTGTTGCACCTTACCTGGTCTGCATTTGCCATGCCTTTTTCTGCCTTTGCCTTGACTCCATTTACCATACCTCCCCATGCCTTTATTTGCATTACCATGTCACCACCTTTACCATGTGCCCCAGGACCATATCTGTGAAAGTGTTTGCAAGGACTGCCCTGCAGGCAGCCGCATTACCGGGGACTGCATTGGGCAGCCCGGATATCTCCTTGTTGTATAAAGGCCAGTTCAAATGAACTGTGAAACGGTGTGTGGCCTGCCGTATTTGGGTGAGTTGCTTCCAACAGCCAGGAAAAAATTTTTAAAAACCAACAAACGAAGGACCACTGAGGGCCCTGAAGTCACCTGATCATCAGTTGCCTGCTGTTGCACTCATCCCCAAATGTTGACTTTATTGTTCTTTGCTCAAGTCACAGGTCTTGGGCCATGCGTAGTGTAAATATTAGAAATGTGTATAGTTCTGACCCACCTGTTGTTTGTTTAGTTCCGGAAATGTAGTTAAGTTGTCCGAATGAGTCTGTTAGTTTAGTTCCACAATGCACTAGGTTATTTATTTTTAACCTCCGCCATCGAAGATCGGAGGTTACTGTTTTCACCCCTTTCTGTTTGTTTGTTTGTTTGTGAACAGTATTACGGAAAAACTCCTTGACGGATTTCGACGAAACTTGGTGGGGGGATTAGGTATGGTCCAAGGATCATGCCATTAGATTTTGGACTTGGTCCAAAGTCCAATATGGCCACGATGGCGGCCATTTTTGAAAAAATATTTGAATTTTTTTTTTTTGCATTTCTACATGTTTTAAGTGATTTCCACCACCCCCCCCCCCCCAAAAAAAAAATTGTTAGAGAGAAAAAAAAATTTGCAACTTTTTTTTCAACAAAATTTCGATTTTTATTTTTGCATTTCTACATGTTATCAGTGATTTGCAACAAAAAAAAACATACCAAAATTATAATTGCGGCTGATTTTGGAACTTCAGGTGGATATACCCACGTAAAATCAATTTCTGTCTCAAGGAATCTAGTTATGACGAATGAATTGAGTATGTAAAAGTTAAAAGTAAAGGGAAAGTTGCAAACTAGAACTCTGTGAGCACTGTTGACGTCAAATTGAATGAATAGGATATCAGGTTCACTTGAGTGACCTAGCAGTATTGGCGGTGGAGGTTTTGCACTCCACCGAGTGCTCCCCCTCTAGTTGGGACATGTATTCAAAATGTCGCACTCGGGGATCCGTAGGTAAAATGTACGAGGGGAAACCTACACCTGCATGCCACACGAATGTTGACGACTCGGGTCGAGACTAGCAATAGGGAGGGGGGGTAGTGTTACGGTTCTCGGAACCATATGCATACAACATACAGTTGTCCTGAGTCAATAATTTCATTAATATACGTGAGATTAGATCCCTTCCTTGTGTCATGGGAAGACACGGGGGTGCGTTGCGATGGGCCTTAGTTCGGTTATTAAATCATTTTTCCCTTTTATTTTATCCCCACTCCATTTCATCTCTGACGCAAAATCCACAACAACCCACGGTACCCTCTCCCTGCTCGCACCCTCGTCTCGCTTACCATAGTGTACCACCGACTACCCACTGTATCCGGAATCTCGTTTTCTGAGGCAGAATCCGAAGTTCGCTATGAAAGCCGCATCGGCTTCCACCTTCCCAAACCCAGACGCGCGCGGCGTGGGCGGGCCAGACCTGCATCTGGCCGAAACCCCGCCCAGAAAAGCGGACCACATGAAGGCCCAGTCCAATCAGGATGCTCGGATCGGACAATGATGTCGGTTTCGCCATGGCTCCTCCCCGAGCACCGTGATCTATAAAGTACAGAGCAATCCTCAGAGTTGTGTCGAGTTGGTTTTGCGGGTCGTTGGAGAGGTCGAGTTAGAATTGTGAGTTGTTTGGTCATTGAAGAGAATTGCAAGTTGGAGAAGTTGAAGAGAATTGTTGTGAAAGTGTGACTGCTGCCTGGCTCTGCCAACGTCTCGCCTCGACGGCCTGCCTTCTGTACTGGTCCTCACCCACACGACCTCGACCAAGCCTCTTATCTGGTCCTGCCTACTGCTCATCTCTCGCCTCTTTGGACTCTGCCAGACACGATTACCAAGTGTGCAGCGGTGGACTGAACCACACAACTTTTGTTGCGTGCCGCACCACGGAGCATCCCTTTCCCCAAAATGCTCAGGTACCAAAAACTGTGACCTCAACTCCCTCCCCTCCCTGGCTGCAAAAGTCCATTGCCTCTCATTGGGTTTATTTTGTCTGAGTGTATGTCTGAGTGTGTTGGCGCCTGTCCGTTAGATAAGTCTGTACAAGATATTCATTGTTGCGATTGTTATTGCTTTTATTAATCTCACGTCAAGTCTGCACTGTGTCCGCTTTTGTAAGTTGCTTGTAAAATTGCTGCACCACACCTCTCTCATCTTTCCCCTGCATTACATACCCAACAAACCTTTTTGTTGTGCCACATGCTTTTCCCCGCTTATTGTAAATAAATAATTGTGGAAATGTTCCCAGCTCGTCTTTGTCTTTTCCTCCAT
Organism: Eptatretus burgeri; assembly: GCF_056783735.1. NCBI lineage: Eukaryota > Metazoa > Chordata > Myxini > Myxiniformes > Myxinidae > Eptatretus > Eptatretus burgeri. Next base: position 11,175,891 of record NC_140965.1, on the reverse strand, counting down.
TGGTCCAGCATGGTTTGAATCTGAGTTTAGCCGGGTCTTTATTTCCGAAAATCCGTTCCTTCTAGCCGGTACGTCCTTGGCAGTGCCGCTCGACTGCATCCGATCTGGAAAGGTAGTCAATAGTTGGTAGAGTGATCTAGTTCGGGCAAGGCGAACCGAGGGCGTGGTTCCCAAGTAGTCGAAACCGCGTGGTTAATTAGGTAACTTGATGCGAGACAGGAGGACCCTATGCCACACGGTTGAGGTATTGGCGTCCACCACATCACGTAATTATCCGTGAGCGACGGCCGACAATTCCGGGGAGTCTGGTAGGAATCGAGGTAACTTCCCCCACCCGACTCCGCCAGCCCGCAACAATATATATATATATATATATATATATATATATATATATAATATATATAAATATATATATATATATAATATATATATATATAAATATATATATATATATAAATATAAATATATATATATATATATATATATATATAAATATAAATATATATATATAAATATATATATATATAAATATAAATATATATATATAAATATATATATATATATAAATATATAAATATATATATATATATATATATAAATATATAAATATATATATATATATAAATATATATATATATATATATATAAATAAATATATATATATAAATAGATTTAAATATATAAATAAATATAAATATATATATATATATATATATATATATATATATATATATATATATATATATATATATATATATATATATATATATATATATATTTCCAGTAGTGGGGGTAGATGGAGGAATTTAAAAGGAAAGTTGGGATTGAACGGAGATGTTTGGTCCGTGGGTGTGGAGGAGGCATCTTGATGCAATTAAGTAGGGAAACTGTGAGCTTAATTGTTACTCGTCACCACATGGGGGGGGGTGGGGGGTGGTCCCGTGTTATTAAGGTAGGGTTTAAGACTAAATGCCCCAGGATGTAATAACCCTCTGTGAACTTTCCCTGCATTTTGTATTCCAAGATAGGCAATAAAGGTGGGGAACACCCCCTAAAACAACTACAAGCGGCAGAAGCCCGCCTTCCTGGGTTTCGTGCGAATAAGCCATGCCCCAGAGGAGGAAACAGGGGTCCGCATGTGACGTCAGTCAGAGTGGAGTGGAGAGGAGGAACGCACGAGTGCGGAGTGAGGGACGCACGCGGTCGAGAAAGGATGTAGTTAGGATATGGGCTGTAAGAACAGGGCTGGCTTTCCTTCGATGCATGAAGAAGATGGCACAATTCTTGTATTCGTGTTGAGAAGATTTGACTCGTGTCGTGAAGCAAGATGCTGGCTTTTGGCTCTTCGTTGGGTCGTGAGGAATGGACCGCGAGCCTCGTGTATGTCAAATAGCGGGTCGTTGAGGCCTATCAATGCATGAAGCAGCTGCACAGGGTCTGAGCCTTGGTGTTGAATCCTGCTCAAAAATTGCCTGACTTACATTTGTCCCGCTGCGAGACAGCGACTTAGTGCCATCTTGCATGCGTCTACACGTGCAAATAGAAGCGCCTTGATTTCACATTCCACGAAGACAATCTCAGGACAAAGCTAAGTGCCAGAATAAAGGAAGGATTTTCATTCATTTCATTTTCCCTTGTCTGTATGTGGAGGCACCTCGACTTGGACTTTCGGATTAGTTTACTTCACACATTATTTTATTGCGATTATTGTCCTTTCTAAAAATGTCTATTTTCATTAAATGCGTTAATTTTAAGTCGCCATGATTTTGTTGTGGGGTTTGAGTATAGCCCCCACCCCGCCCCCTTGTGCTATTCAGGTACAACGCTTAACTGTTTTCCCGCACGCGCGCATTGATCTCGGAGAGTCTCGGCTGTAGGCCTCCAAGGGAGCAGTTTGACAATCCGGGGCTGGTGGCGTTAACCGCCCGACACCACAATTTGGGTCGGGAAATTAACCTTGGCCGCCAGCATCCCGACAATATATACACATACAACACTCAGATTCCAATCAACGGAGCCGGACTAACTCAAAGAAGGGTTTTATACCATAGTCAACTGCATTTTGGGAGAAATACCAGCAACAACAAAAGTTGCACATTTAATCTCGGCCTGCTATGCCAAATAAATTGGGCGATAAAGAGATATAAAGTTAATTTTATTTGAGTGAATTAACTTGTCCAAATGCAGTCCTCAAACCGAGCAGGTTGAGCTGCTCACGACCGTCATCATCTAGCTCAGCCGATCGGATAAATACAAACACACCTTTCCTCGCATGCCAATCCTAATCACTCGACTGCCATCAAATCCAAGCTTACCGGTTTTACTCGTTTCTTTGCTTTTCTCCTCTTCCTCTTCCCCTTCAATTTACGCTTCTTTGAACCCGACGTTCGTTTTGCGGAACCCCGAGCCCTTCTCCCTCGTGACTTTGTCCTTGTGCGGCCTGTAGACCAAAGGAAGGAAGGCAGGAAACGGGAATGGAAAAGGCTGGAGAAAAAAAAAAACTGGGAAAAAAAAAAAAAAACATAAAACAAAGAGTTCAAAAATAATTCAAAAAGCTCAAGTCCCATTCCCCCCCCCCTCCCCACCCCCCACCCCTCTATATTTACCCTCAAATTGCACATACCCCGGGCTAGCCTGGCCGGTGGCAGGCTGATATTTAGACCAGAGATAATGGCATCAAAAATGTCATCCAAGAACAAGCCTTGATCCTGCAAAGAAATGAGCACAATCCAGACAATGCCAAGGAAAAATAAAAAAGTTAATTTTATTAAATCAACCAACCCTTCCTCCCAATAAGAACTTGATCAATCAACTACTCTGTTGGGTTTAGTACGAGGTTAGTGAAAGTGGCAGCAGCACTGATGTCAAAAGACCCGATGTTTATCACACTTTCTCATTTGCAATAGCGTCGAGTACGGTTATACAGTGTACACCGACGCTGCTACTTCTCCTTTGTCTGTCATCAGGGCAGCAGAGCCGAGTGAAAAATTATGGATCGCTCTCGGCAAACTGAGGATTACCTAAGGCCGAGGGTAATCAACGCACCTTGGAAAGAGGGCCTGCTGCTTTTTTACTGCAGAAAGATTGGTGACCTGGCTGTTTTCTACTGCTTGACAAGTGGTCTTCCCTTGCCCTTTTCCCCACCAAAGCAGATCAAGCAAGACAGAAGAGGTACCGTGGAGCGTTGAGAACGGGCGATGCGTCTCTCATTGACACGACCACGGACACGCTCGCTGTGTCGCGTACGAGCGATGGCCCGGGTGGGGGGTGTCGAGGCTACTCTGTGGTGCACCTCAGAGCTGTGCACAGCGTGTTCTTCTTCGCTCGCTGCTTACAAAACAAAACAAATGAGTTGCTTGTACTCACATTCACGCTAGGTTAATGCAAAAGTTATATCTATGCTGGAAGGGTGAGGCTTACGAAAGTGGCGAGGCCTTGGCATGCATATGGGGCAGAACCACTCCTCTACTGGGACACTATCCAAAGGTGGGATCAAGCATTCCATATGGTACCTAAACAACAACAGGGAGTCTACTTCAATCCTATTCAAAAATGTACTGGAACCTCCATTCGAAATATTTTTTCCAATCAAAACATGAAGGAATCATAACAACAAGGTTACAAATACAATTTTAATCAATGCAATTCATTTAAAAAGCTTTGCAATGGAAACCTGCAAGCATCCTGCCTTTCCCTTATTTTTCTGAATCATGTCGTGCTCCACTCCCCCCCCCCCTCGCCGCCCCCCTCCCCCCAGCTCAAACACCCCATCCTATTTATCTTTTCTTGCATACTATTCCAGGGTAGTACAAACACATACCCGGCATCGCATCTGTCACAAAGCAGCAGCCGGTCCTCATTGTCACCACTACCGCAAACTTGGCATGGAGTTTCATCCGCAGGCTCCGCTTCATCAGTCACCACGTTCAAGCGGTCTGGTATGGGAACCTGCATGAAAAATGGAAAAGAAAGAATGAAAGAAAAAAAGAAAAAAAAACGTCCACACATCTGGCAAATAAGACACGTCACCGCAGCTCAGGACCAAAGTGAATTCTGCATCGCAATTACAAAGCTATGATGGTGCAGCACATCTCTTATCATGCAAATATAGCCTTCAAAATGCATCGTTTTTGGTATCCAGTGAGCAAAAATGGGTCATTTTAAGCTTCCCGTTTGCACAAGTCTCCATCAATCTCTGCCTTGCACACGAAAATAACACAATGCTCAACCTCTGGGAAATGTCCATTGCAATGAACAAACAAACATTGTGTCTAATGCAACATTGCGCAACAGCAGTGACAACCAGGCAACAACAGAGATTATGCAGCCTCCCTACCTGGCGAAGTGTGGCACCACCCAAATGCGAGAGGACCTTGATCATTGAAAAAGGTTTCCGGTCCACAGGACAGGAATTCACATTCTGATGGTTTTTCGTTGTAGCAGTGGGTGGGTGGGAGTAGGACGGAGGTAAGTAAAGAAATAAAAAAAAAAAATTAAACAAAAAAAAAAAAAAAAAAGAGGAAAAAGTTGTAACCACATTGAAACAAGACAATATTCATCTTCAGTTTCCACAAGAACCCCAAAACAAAAAAAGATTAGCAGAAAAACAAATACTGGGAGCAAGCAAGCAATCCATCCATCCATCCATCCATCCATTGGGACCATACTCTGTGTAGAGCGTTGGTTCTGCTTAAGCAGTCTCCTTGGTTATTGGGCACAATCCTGGACAGGTCACCACTCCGACACAGGCTACCAGCAAGCTGGCACTCATTTTGTCGACCTCGGAAGGATGACAGTCAGAGTCAACCCCACCTGGTATGAATTCAACAGCTGAGGGGGATTTGAACTCAGGATCCTCGGATCCCAAGCCCACCACCTTAACCATTAAGCCAAAACCAGGCATGAGCAAGCAATTGCACGCTGGAAGTGGCACAATGTCTCCACGTTTAGATATGCACGTTTGTTTATAAGGGGGCAGTCATAAAGCACTCCGATTGCATACCTTGGCCCACTCGAGGATACAATCAAGGCAGAAGTTATGCGAGCAATTTTCCGGAACACCAGCAGCCTGGTCACGAAACGAATTGAGACAGATGGGGCACGTCTCCTTCTCGGCCGAAGAACCCGTCTCAGACCCAGAATCTGGACGAAGCACGGCCTCGTCCCCTGGCGTGTTGCCCACATCGTCGTCGTCCTCATCGTCATCTTCATCCTCATCCTCATCCTCATCCTCCTCTGCACAAACATGGAACTTTCACCTTACTTATAAAATAAACAAAATGCCTTAAGTAAGCTGCACAGTGACACGCCGTGTGCAGTAAAATCAAGTGCAGATGGAACTAGAGTGGCAATCAGAAGAGCACATAGCTGCGCCAAGCTGAACATTTTACATTTTGTATCCCACCGATAGGTTGGCCAGATTATAAGGTCAGACTGATAGGCCAGATCTGCATCTGGACCTTAACCAAAATATAGTCTGCTTGTTATTGGCACCAACACAACTCATCCAAAAAAAGTGTCATTCAAATCCATCCACAACGTTTTGAAATATCATTCTGGACATGCTTTTTGGCTCTCTGGCTCTCTCGCTCTCGCTCTCGCTCTCTCTCTCTCTCTCTCTCTCGTACGAAGAATCACTTAAAAATTGAAGCCTGGTGTTTGCCTAACGGTTAAGGTGGCAGAAAGACAGAAAGTACTTAAATAGCCAAAGCACTCACCATCATCAGAATCCATTTCGTTTGTCTCTTCATCCATCAATAAGCAATTATACGAGCTCTCATCCTGTCCGGCATCTGTGTGCAAAACATCAATGAACAGAAGATGTATCAAGGCAACTTGAAGCAGAAATTCAGCAGAGGTTTATGAACAACACCATACATCAGAGTAAACCAGTTGGAGTTACTCAATATTGGTTTAAATGGCAGCAACAGGTGGTCAGAGTACGCATCGGAAGTTAAGCAATGATTTCCCACCCTGTAGGCAGCAGCAAGAAGAGATTCTTTGGTATCGCTCACCATTACTACTCACAAATCTACTCCTTACACAGAACTCGATTAAAATAATAACTTTAATCAGCCTGGTTTTTGTTCATAAACTTTCACGATTGAATACATTTGGAGAAGTGCGAGTCATCATGACGATGAAGTCGCGTCGCTTCGCTAATGGGTTTAATCATAAGGCAGCATGTTGAACTTCACAAACATATTGCATACCTCTCTGTGAATCTCAAAGATGATGTAAAACGAAGTGAAACAAGTGAAAAAAAAAGAAAGAAAAAAAGAAAAAAAAAGGTGGGGGAGGGGGGGAAGCACATTTTATAACATGTGGTTCTTGTTGTCACTGCTGTTGCAGTTGTGGTGGCTGTGGTTGTTGTATCCAAGTAACTGTCTGTGTCACCGCTTGCTTAGAACCATGATAGTGTTCAAAGAATGTGCTCTTCAAGGCTATATACCAAGCATTTGCCGATTGTCCCGATATGTGATCTTCATGAACCAAAAGTCAAAGCAGCACTGTTCACCAGGATCACGACAGTCCTACACACAACTGGGATCAAGACGAGATGGTGCGTTTGAATTGCAAGGCTCCTAATTTATAGTCCCCTAACAAGATAAGTGTCACACAGCATCTGTCGCAAACCTTCGGGGAATACAAAGCTCGTACATTTGCCGTCTGACTGGTCTTGGACCCAACTTTCTGCAAAAAAGTTGAAGCAGCTCTTCGTTCAGGAGTTTCGTTTTTCGTAATTAGAAAGCCGAATTCTTTCGGACGTGAATAGTCAGCACGATGAATACCATACCGGCTCATGGGAACACATCGGTTCCCTCCACAATGGAGTCTTCGATGTAATGCACAACTCCAGCAAAAGTCTGTGCCATTCCAGATGATGTTGACACACTGGTCCACTCTCTGTGGTATGAGCGATAGCAAGTATGGTACTTCGTCATGCAGCTCAGCAGGTATTTCGCTTCTATAGCCACACGATCACCACCGGATATTTTCGAAAGCAGGTCTGTGTCTGTCATTTCCGTGGCCATGTTCCATAACGACCTGTCCGCATCAAACATCGTGAATTCGTGCAGCGTTTCACTGCCGTCATCCACACAGAAAACACAGACTCTTGCTTACTGCAGAGGGCCGGCGTTTGACAAGACACGCCATCCGAGTCTGTCGATTCCTTTGTTCTCTATGCCCTTGCACGTTCCAGCATTGAGTTATTGAACTTTTGGTGACAACATTTATGCCAGGACGCACCATTTTCCAGGAGCATTTGTGCAGTAATATTCCCAATACCGACATTGATGGGTGGTGAACAAAGAGCTTGGAATTATTCGACGTTCTGCAAAAAATCCGCGCATATGTCAAAGCAGTCCTTCATTAGGACAACGCATTTCCGCAGAAGTGTTTGTCTGACGGATGATGCAACGGAGCCAATCAGTATTGAAAGCCATGTTTAGTTAGACCTGCAAGCAAACGGTGGCGTTTGATCAGCGAGAACACACAAGAGCCATGCAGAAAACGTCGAGAAACACATGCATGTGGTAATCATTCGGTGATTAACAAGTCTAATTAGGTAATTACCATGATTACAGCGATTCCATAACAACCAGGCAGTAGGTAAACATTTAATTTTAGCAACAACAACAAAACTGGTTCATTTGTTGGGAGTAATCTTTGAGATTTTCAGCTTTTATGGACAAATTTGGGGAAAAAAAATAATGTCAAGATGATGTCGTTATGACATCATTTTGCAGTTTTACTTTAGGTCTGCCCTTATTTTTTTGGAAATTTGAAGGTGCTAACCCGAATTTAGGTTGATATTTATGAGAAAAAAAAAATATATAAAAAATATGAACCTGAAAAAAAATTGTCTTGGGGTTGCTACCAACTGTCAAAAAAAATGTAAAAAATGTGCATTTTTATGTCAGAGATATTTTTCATGAAATTTTTGCGTGCTTACTGGTTGGTTTGAACGTGAATAACACAAAAAAAATGTTTTTGATCCCCCAAAAAAAAAAGTGTTACATATGTCCCGAGACATGGCTCAAAAATGGGAAAATTTTCCATTTTCAACATGAAATTGTCTTTTGTCCTTGTACTGACACGGCTCGTTGTACGTCCGAGATATTTTTTGTTTAGATCTGTTGTATTGTCTGCTCATTACTCCATTGAATCACCGAGTCCGTCAGTCAGTGACTGACTGACTGCCGTCAATTTCAGGTCTGGTATCCGGTCATTCAGGCTGTTGTTCACCAGAAAGACATCATGCGCCGAAAACTGGAAGATTTCGCATCTCCCAGAAGCAGAAGTATTTTTGATGTACTGCAATTGAACTCTTGACTTTCTGCACAAAGACCCGGATCAATGGGAAACTGAGGATAGTTTCGTACAGGGTCGTACTATCGTCAGCAAGCTGAAAGTTGTGAATGACTGTGCAGAGCGTGGTGTAGCTCTGGCAACTGAGTACAACAGTCTTATTACGGACGATGAGGAGCAAAAGCGGTACCTATTACAAGTGGTAACTGATCACCGAAAACGATTCCTGGACTGTAAGAAATCAACTTTGAACAAGTGAACTATCGCTCTTGTCCCGTCTGTTCAAAGACTCTGTCTGCAAACTGCGGAGTTCGAAAAACGCGAAAAATACATAAAATCTTGATTTCTTTTTTAGACTTTTCAAGTTTCACTGAGATGGACTGGAAAAATCTTGCCAAGTTCAACAATATTTTTCTGCAGTATTTCAGATTATAATGCACCAGAAAACATCATACATTACATGTTAATGTAATTTTGGCATAAGATTAAAAAAAAGAAAAATACAAAATGAATTTCTTTTTTTTTCAAATTTCGATGGACGGGAGCAACCCCGAAAAAAAAAATTTTCGGGTTCATTTTTTATATTTTTTTTTCTCTCATAAATATCAACCTAAATTTGGGTTAGCCCCTTGAAATTTCCAAAAAGAATAAAATAAGGACAGCCCTATTTTACGTACTTTTATTCCCCCCCCCCCCCACGCAGGCGTATAATTTTCTGAAAGCATTATCCGTTGGGAATTCCAGTGATGAAATGTCACATTTCACATCGATATAACGATCTTTGAAGCAAACTACGTGCTTTATTGAATGTATTCGTGAAAATGACGTCATGATGACGTCATACCCTCATATTGTTTTTGTGCAGCCATGGATTTTCCGACAGTATAGTTCCATACAATGCTTCAATGAAAAAAAAAAAAAGAGACTTTTGGCCGACATGTAATGATAATTTCATGAAGCCACCGAACTGGGGGTGCGGAGTTGTCCGCAAAGTCTTACAATGGCATTTCTAGCGAGGGGTGTGCATCAAAATTATTAAAAATGGGACTACTACTACGACGACAACTACGACTACTCCAAATATTCCCACTTTCTTGTGAGGTCCACCAGAGAATGTTTTCGCCCCCAATTCTTTACAAGCTGGCCAGTGCTCATGTTCAAATGAGGGGGATTTGGGCAGGAATTTGCAATTTGTTTAGGTTTCCGGCGATAACTTGCTGACTCTTCGCGAAAGAATCCGTGCGATCTTTAATGTCGATCAATTCGAGTGAGCAGACGGGATACCCAGCTCAACACCCATCCGAGGGAAGGTGCATCGTGCGATGCAACACCCTGCCTGCAAAGCACCAATCCGACTGTTTATAGCAAGAGGGTCAAGAATCACAACCCAGACAAGACAGCTCAAGTGCACTACCTTTGCAACATCGTGTCGGAAGACTGGCACTCGTGCCCGCACTAACTGAAGTAGTGATGCGTTCCTTGGCCCATGAAACATGTAACATCCTATAAAAACCATAAACCCAGCTGAGAAGCCAAAGAGTTTTTGGTGCTCACAAGGTCCACGTTTGCTCAAGTTCATATTATTGGCAGTAACTTGTTTCTGAAGCAGGTATCCAAACAAGATGAAACTGTATGGTTCACCTAAAACACCTCAGGGATTTCGACAAACTAACCACATAATTACCTCTTCAGTACAACATGGCAATCTCATCATACATCATTTACTGTTCAAATTATTGGCTGAATACACACGATCTGGCATTCATGGCACAGCGACCCTTTCAGGATTGCTGACAGTGACTGATGAAACAAGGAGATAACAACCAGGTCATGGTTTGCATTGCAAGGTTGAGCAGCATCCAGAGTAAAGGTGGAATATTCAAGTTCCTTTTATGCAACAATTTATCAGAAACTCGTTCCACAAAAAAAGCAATCGATGTATAAAGCAATGGAGTATGTGCCGTGCTCCCAATTGATCCACGCATGGAACGAAAAGCAGGGGAAAGCAATTGGTTCACTCTGTCTGTCTGTCTGTCTATCTTGATGATTGAGGAACTCCTTAATTTCAATTGAATTTTATATTTTGAACACTGTACAACATCAATTGGAACATGCACCTGCAGTTTAGCAGTACTTTGGCTCTGAATTTGGCAAATTGTACGGAATCTCGTCCTGAGCACGCATGCACACAGCGCAGTAAAGCAATCGTGCCTGTCTGTCAGTCAAACAAAAATGAAAACCATTCCATACAGGAAACTAACTGCGTTTAGGGATGTCATAAAGGACACAAACAACAGGCTTGAAGAACTTAACATGTTAAATAAGGTGGTGTGAAAGACGGTGCATCAGCGGCGGCAAGCTTCCGAATCAATGGGTTTTCTTGGTTGGGTGGAGGAGGGGGGGGGTTCTCCAGCCTTTAAAACTTTCATTTTATTTCAATTTAACTATACATTTGAACACTGTAGAACACAAATCACTTTGGTTGCACTGCCAAAAACCCTCGGTTTAGTAGTGCAGTACTGTACTTAGGCAAAATGTACGCAGTCTTGACCAATCAAATTTGCTGCGTGCTCCGAGGGCAGAGTAAACGCGAGATTCAGACAAAATAGTGGTGATGCAACAACACAGCTAACTTCATCCAACCGATCTGTTTGATTGGTCCATCTGTTTCTCAAAGATCGTTCGAAAATCGTCAGTTTCTCCGAGAAGAGTTGGCAGAAGGGTCAGCTCTGGATTGTTCCGTTTCACCAAATGAGTTTGCATGGTTACCGTCACACATGTTATTAAAATTTCAGGAACAAAGCTAATATAGATAGTGCTAGTTATCCCCACAATTTTTGGAGAAAAAAACGGGAGGCATGGGGGGGTATTGTAATTGGCTCTGTCTGTCTGGTCACGCTGTCTCCTCTTAAACGGTTGCACAGAAATTCAAACTTTCTCGTTATAAGCATCACACGGCACTGAAGTGCAACAGCCATATCATTTTGGCCTGCCCCCCAGGGTGGGGTCAAAAAGGTCAAACCCCCAAAAAGGAAATTACGGGCACGTTTTGAAACATTTTTTCATGAACCTTTGTATATGCAATCAACATTGGGGGGGGGGACACATGAAATATATCTTCTTTTTTTTATTAGACCCCAGTTCATACCCCAAGGGGTGGGGACTTAGGGTCACAGGGGTCAAAATGTAAAAACTCAAAATTTCATATTGGGTCATTCCGGTTGGAACCTTTTGCATCGTTCCCTTTGGTTCAGGTGGGAAGCGTGGGGATTTGTGACGGCTTGCCAGACTCCGTTCTAGTTTTCCATGCCATCAGTAGTACAACAAGTACAATGCCACTTCAACTCATCCCCAACCTGAACCATGACCTTTATGACCCAATAACCCTTCCTAATACAACCCTCTTACTTGCTGGTTTCAGCGACCCACCTCATCATCCACCTCCTAATTAATTTCTCTTCTGGTTGTGCCCAATTGTTGCCCCACGACCCCCACTGTCAATTCAATCTGCTCTTCCATGAGCCTTGTTCAAGTATAAATAAATAAACAAATAAATAAATAAACCCGTACACTTGTCAATCACCAATTGTCAACTTGCCAGTTATTAATTGCTATTCAACCACAATGTTCCGAATCCAACATGCTTTCGTCAATTAATTACTAAATACTCATACCATCATTCTCCCGACCAGCAGTGCCTGCATTACTTGCGTCCTCCTGGCTCGTGCCAGGCAATAGTGTTGCCCCTTTCATCGCTGGCAGCATGTACTGGGATCACGAAGCCGAAACTGCCAACAAAATACACAAAACATACATTACACGATTAACGACACAAGAGCAATGTCCAATGGCAAAGCGAATGGTATACGAGTAAAATGCGTCGGTCGGTTTCATCCAAGGTCCACAGATGTCGCATCACCTGAATGCACCGTACAAGTGATGTTAAGCTTTGTTTGGGAATTCGAGTCACCTCCTGGGATCTCTGGGTTAAAAATTTGTTTTACTTTTCTCACCGACAATTTAAAAAAAAAAAGAAAAGTAAAGTAAAGTAGCACACCATTGGGTAAATAAAGACCAACCTGGCAAACATAACAATTCACCTGACACTGCTTCGTGTAGCGATCACATTTACCACTGCCAATGTTCATCACGGTTGCATATTTATCGCTGCGGTCAATAAGTGAGGAGAGTTATTGACTCGTGGGTGAGGGATACGATTGGTGCTGATCGGATTCAGGTTCTATTCAAGGTTACCATCAAATTCACGGTTCCATATTTATACAAATGCTCAACGGAAGAGACCTGCATCCACAAAGTTACCTTAAATAAAACCAGAGAAGCAACAATGGAGGCCAACTATTACATCACCAATTCGTATGGAAATGAAATTCCATAAGCATGAAACAGTAGTCGTCGTCGTAGTCGGCCTGCCAATAACTTGTTTTGTGCAGAAAACACCGATTCTCTGCTGATAGCAAATAACCACGCTCCATCAATCAGGCATGGGATGCCGAACGCGATGTGGGTGGATGCCATGCAGTTTCTGAATTCGACGATGGTCAAATTTAACATTTCATCAATTACTAGTCGGGGTATCCGGCGTTGACCGGCGCTGTTCTAATCCTGTTGGCATTTGTAAGAAATCAAATTGGTTTTTTTTTTCTATTTTTTTTTGTGAGGGCTGAAAACACTTACCTACATCCACAAAGGAATGGGGTCGGGGATCATCTTGTATATTATTTCCTAGTTTGTGGTTTCGTGTCGCGCTATCATCGACTTTGTTCTGCGCTCGAGTAACGTGATATTCGGCTTACATTATCTCAAAGACCATATGAGGTGCATGGTACAAAAAAAAGTAAATAAAATGGTTCTGAAACAGTGAAATCGTATTCCACTTCTTATATATTATTTCCTAGTTTGTGGTTTCGTGTCGCGCTATCTTCGACTTTGTTCTGCGCTCGAGTAACGTGATATTCGGTTTACATTATCTCGAAGACCATATGAGGTGCATGGTACAAAAAAAGTAAATAAAATGGTTCTGAAACAGTGAAATCGTATTCCACTTACTGCATTAAAGTAAAATTACTACTGATACTCTGCATCAGTTCCTTTCTCAAACACACACACCCCAACATGTCGCACAGAGCACGGGTTATGCTAGTTTAATATTACTTTTCACATAGCTACAAATGCTTCAGCACGATAGAGCGATTCAAATTATATATATATATATATATATCCAAAAAAATTGCCAGATGCCCTTCCTGACATCAACCCTTAAGTCGCCTCTTATAACATGCAGGGATACGGTGTACCTATTCTAACTGGGGCACACACTGGGACCAGTACACTGGTACTCATTTTGCCAACCTCAGAAGGATGACAGGCTGTCAACCCCACCTGGTGTTAATTCAGCAGCCAACAGGGCTCAAACTCAGGACACTCGGATCCAAAGCCAGCCACCCTCACCACCAAGCCAACACCACGTAACTAGGGATGAAAGTTGGTTCAAAAGGTGCTTTCAAACATGCCCTGCTTAAATGTGGACAAACATTTCAGATAGCAGTCAAAGGTTAAAATTGGTCACAAAATTAAGTGTTTTTTTTGTTTGTTTGTTTTGACCTGCCATGCCTGTGTCTCAACCAATCCAGGCAAGAATTGACAAAATGATACACAATTATCACAACCTCAACATGTTGAAGTGGAGAGACGTGAGTTTGGTGCATTTCTTTAGATACCACAGAAAAGGGGGGTCAGAGTTCAAAAGAGCCTGGTGTTGGCTTAAAAGTTAAAGTGGCGAACTTAAGATCTTAGGGTCCTGAGTTTGAGAGCCCCTGTCGTGCCATCACCGTAACACCAGGTGGGTTCACTCAGCCCGTCACATTCTGGGGTCAGAAAAAAAAGAGTACCAGCTTCATGGGAAGAAAGAGCCGTTTGAGCATCCTGCATCGGAGTGGCAACCCGTTCAGGATTGCACCCTCTCGCCGAGGAAAAACTGCCTCGGCGGCCCAATGCGTATGAAGACGCAAAATGAGTGGTTCTTCTTTTTTTTTTCTTCTTCTTCAAATTTCAAAGTTGGTCGTGGAGTTGATGGTGTGAAGCCTGCCAAACATTTCGATTTGAAGCAATACAGACAGGACTTGGCAGAAAAAAAATACCTTACCACAGCCCTTACAAACTGCAGCAGGTAAACATTAGTCCAGTATATTCAGTTTGAGTTGACAAGAGTTAAAGTGGATGAAATGAAGCCAAAAGAAGAGGGGAGGAAGGTTGAGGGAGCAACGAGAGGCAAAACAAGCAATCATAGGCTCTAACATTTATAATTACTTAAAATTAGTTGTGAATCTAATAAACATAGGCATGCAAAATGAAAAAATGAATTAAAAAAATCCAAACAGTGGAATTAGATTTCAATCGGATGGTACAACTTCAAAAACAAAACACTCAGGTGGGAACACGAAAAGGTGTAAACTCCTCTTGGAACGCCACGACGGGACAACTCTGAGGATAAACAACTACCGATCAAAAAACAACAAAAAAAAAACCCATCTCATCTTTGTTCCTCCACTCCTTTATTCCATTCACCGAACCATCTACCTGAGGATGGTCAATTCTACTTCACTCCGACTTCAACAGCAGGTGTTGGATGTACCACCGTCTCATCCCGAGCTGCGATCTTTTCAACCACCATCAATCCGAGCCTCGCCGAACTCAACCCTCTTATTTGCACGTTTGCTCCGCACATCTCGCCTCCCCTCTTTCTCCTCGTTCCATGCACCTGTTTGCCCCACTGTCGGTACGTCACCTTTTTGCCCTCCATTTACTCACTCTTCCAATAGCCTCAATTCCATATACAAAAGGGCAGCAAGCATTACAAATAAACTAGTGCGTGCCCGTACGTGCAAAAAAAAATAAAATAAAATAAAAAAATAAACCTTTCAAACAGTGTGCCAGAAACAACAACCACACAGGCCGTTCCTTCGCTCTCTCGTGCCCGTACGTGCAAAAAAAAAAAAACTTTCAAACAACAGGCTCTCGTAAACGACGACTTGATTGGGGCATTGTGTTTATCTATAAATGCGCATAAGAAATCGAGAAATTATTAGAATACAGTAAGTCATCACTATCCGGAAGTGCGTACGTTGTAACCCGAAATGGGGAACGCGACCGAGGATCTCTTCCCCATCGGCCACACCTACGCAGCACCGTGTCCTGTCATTGGTTTGGTAAATAAATGGCCATAACTTGGGAACCACTTGTCCGATTAATATCAAACCTTGAAAAGGCACATACTCAGGTCCCCAGCAATATACCTGGCAAGTTTCAATTAGATCGGACCAGTGGTTGTCGAGAAACAGCGGTCACACACACACACACACACACACACACACACACACACACACACACACACACACACACACACACACACACACACACACACACACACACACACACACACACACACACACTGCTGGAATTATAGATAGATGAAATACAAAACAATAAATTAAACAATGTGCAGCCTGTCAGCCCAGCCTTCTCTCCACCGTTAATTAATATATACACGATTAAAAAAAAAAATCATGGTATAACCTACCTCCAATCAACCACCCCTATTAACCACACCACCACACCCCAACCGATGCAGAAGATCTTCATGATGAATGGCATGAAAAGACAATTTAAATGCAAAATATGAAGTGGAACGTTAATAAACAGAGACGTGTGTGTGTGTGTGTGTGTGTGTGTGTGTGTGTGTGTGTGTGTGTGTGTGTGTGTGTGTGTGTGTGTGTGTGTGTGTGTGTGTGTGTGTGTGTGTGTTTTTGTTTGAACGATATGGACAACAGTAGATGTGGATCCATCCATCCATCCATCCATCCATCAGGACCATACTCAGTGCAGAACGTTGGTGCTGCCCAAACAGTCTCCTTGGTTATTGGACGCAATCCCGGACGGGTCGCCACTCCGACACCAGCAAGCTGGCACTCATTTTGTTGTCATTGGAAGGATGACATGCATAGTCAACCCCACCCGGTATTAATTAAACAGCTGAGCAGGATTTGAACTCAAGATCCAAGGATCCCAAGCCCACTGCCCTAACCATCAAGCCAACAACAAGCAGATGTAGATGTAGATGTGGATGTGGATGTGGATGGACAAACACCTTCTGGAACAGACGTGGAAGTGGTCAAGTTGAATAAGATCTACATTCAAGGTTTAAAATGGACTTGTGGTTAGGCAGTTCAAACCGTGACGAACACACAGAACATATGCACCGTTGGCGTGTTCTGTTCAAATGAGGAAGTCTCGTTTTAAATTCCATCAATTAAAAAATCATAATAAAACGACTAGAAAGAGCTTTTAACAATAGGGTCGCCGTGGTATATCGAGATCTCATTCGATCCGAGAATGAGCGATCTATATACGCGAGTAGATCTGCGTGCACACTCGCTCGAGGACGGACGCGAACCTCCGGGAACGCGCGAGGCGAACAATACCCGACACACACGTGCGTGCGCGCACAGCCGCTGTGGTGGCTCGGTACGAGGAGACAAAGACACGAGGGGTGTTCTTTAAATTAATTACTGTGGAAAAAATATATATATAATTAAATTAATCCCATCGGTTGTCAAGCTGGTCAAGCGCAGCGCGTGCCGAGGGCGGACAGCCGGCTTCGTGTCGAAAGACAATGCTAACCGGCGATGTCGTTGATGAACACACACACCAAAGTCCTCGAAACGCCGAACTCACACGCGGTCTCGCCGACCTTCTCGGCGGAAGAGGTTTCTGACCCGCTGAACGCGAACAAACAGAGCCGGCCGAGGCCAAGAACCCGCGGCCTGTCCCACCAGCTGGGGATATCCTTTACTCCGCCACCATGTCACCCGAGCGACGTCACTTCCGCCATGTTACCCGAGCGACGTCACTTCCGCCGCGCGCGGATTCACCGGAGCACTTTCGCGTTTTGAAAAGTGAAACGTCCTTTTTGGCGCTTTTTGTCAAGTTTAAAATGATTTTTATCGTTTGTTTTTAAATAATATGACGCGTCATCCCATGAGCTCCCAGAAACGAGGTTCCAGGTGAACTTAAAACAAAACAGCAAGCTCGCCAACCTGCCTGGCATTCCAGATGGCGCATCAGGCGGCCCTGCACAAATATGCCGTTTGTCTGACGTTCATCCTCGTGTGTTTTGCGTGAAGAGCGAACAATTAGCTGCCACATGTCAAACACGTGATAATTGTGATTGTCCGGTTATTGCCGTGACGTCATGTCGTCATCGGCGTGTCGTGCTATGATTGGATCCCGAGTCCACGTGACCAGAAAGGAGGCGGGGCGGAGCTATTGAGACTGCTTTTCCCCTTTTAGGCCTGGATGGAAGCCTGGTGTTGCCTTAGCGGTTAGGGGGGCTGATTTGGGATCCTCGGGCCCTGAGTTTGAACCCCGTTGGATGCTGAATTAATACCAGGTGGGGTTGACTCAGCCTGTCATCCCTCTGAGGTCGGCAGAATGAGTACCAGTGTACTGATAATAGGGACACTGCATCAGCTGCATAGCCGCGTCCAAAACCAATGATGCAACCAGCAGACAGAAAGCAGCACTCGAAAGAAAGAAGGTCTGGATGGAGGAGCAGGAGAGTGAAAAAAAACAAGCTCAAATGAGCTAAGATCCTCGTCCTCTTAATGATGACGTCATAAAAACGAATATGACGTCATTGTGATGTATCAGGTTTGCGATAAATTATCTGTGCTAATGCCCGGCTTGATTCCCACAAACAAAATTCAAACAGCTCGCCTAGTTTCGGAGATAATGGTATAGGCGATTTCCATTAGCGGCGATATTATGACGTCAACTTTTTTTCTCAGAAGAATTTCCAAAATCGGAGATGGTTGCTGCCTGCGCGTGGGCTTTCTGCATATACATGGCAAGTTTCACGAAGATCCGATGAAAACTCTGGGTTGTGAAACAAAAAAATGTCAAAAAATAGTAATGGTGTCATAAAAATTGATATGACGTCATAGTGATGTATTATATGTGCGGTAATTAATCTCCGCTAATGCCCTGTTCGATTCCTGCAAATAGAACTCAAAAAGCTTGCCGAGTTTCGGAGATAATTTTTTCGGCGATTTCCATTAGCGGAGATATTTTGACGTCATAACTTTTTTTCTCGGAGGAATTTTCAAAATCAGAGATGGTTACTGTCTGCGCAGAGTATTTTTTTTTTTTGTATACCTTGTCGAGGCTCGTATGAGAGCTAACACACAACGCACATCAAGGGGGGCATGAGACAAGAGGGGAGGGAGTGGGAAGGACAAAATAGTGGGGAACAGAAACATTTGGAGATCTGTGGAAGGGAAAGGGATGGGACGGGGAACATGGGGAATAGAAGATGGACATTACAGGAACTTTCAGGAAGGAAAGCAGGGAATTTGAAGGAGGTGGGCTTGGGTGGATTATCGGGGGTAGAAAAGATCGAGGATTTGGATGGGGGATGATAAGAGGTGGTGGTGAACAGCTGTTTTGAAGGCCTGGGGGGAAGAATGGGAATGAATAGAGTGAGTGAGTTTATTCCAAAGGTAGGAAAAAGAGGAATGAAAGAGTGAAGGTGAGCAGTGATTCGTGATTTTGGTAGTTTTACCAGAAGGGGGTTGTTGGCGGACCTTGAGCGCCCTGCGGAAATGTGGTGGGGACAAATCACAGAGAGAGCAGGGGGGGCTCGGCTGGAGAGGAGACGGTAGAAGGCAGAAAGACCACTGACCAACCTGCGGTGATTGAGTGAGAGGCCCAAAGACAGCCTCATTGCGAGAGATGCCAATGATCCGAAATGCCTTGGTTTCTACAGCGTGAAGCCGAGAAAGGTGGGAGGCAGGAGCACCAGCCCAGAAGGGAGAGGAGTACTCTATCAGGCTGTGGACGAAAGCTTTGTAAGTGGTCAGGAGCTCAGATGGGCCGAGGAAGGACTTTGCACGACGGAGGATTCCCAGTCGGCGACTGCCTATGGAGGCGACGTTTGAAATGTGGCTTTCCCAGGAGAGATCATGGCAGATAGTGAGTCCCAGAAGCTTGAAAGAAAGGACTTCTTCCAGAGGATTGTTGAGAAAGTGGATGGGGGGGGGGGTTCAAAATGGTCCTTTCGGAGAGACATCGTGAGAGTGTGAGATTTGTCCTGATTGAAAGACATGTTCCACGTGCTGGACCAGTTTGTGATTTTATCCAGATCAGCAGTGAGCGAAGAAGCTGCTGCATGCCAGTCTGAGGGATGACCGATGGTACGGCAGAGGGTTAGCTCAAGAGGCAGAGGGTCTTTGAAGACCTTATGAGATTTGAATTAGAAGAACAACAACAAGGTAGTGGGTTCAATATTGGGAATGTTTCATATATCGATCTTCATATTCTTAAATCCACTCCGCTCAAAGCTTCTTCTTATATTGATTTACCTGAGGATATAAAGAATACAAAGACAATAATTAATGATAAAAATACTGATAATAAATGCTTTCTCTGGAGTATCTTAGCACATCTTTATCCACAGGAAAGGGACTGTGAAGGAGTTTCAAAGTATAACAAATATGAGAATAAATTAGAAACTGGGGATCTTGGCATCTCTGGAGGAGAACCCATGAGCTTAAAAGATATAACAAAGTTTGAGAATATGAATAACCTATCAATAAATGTTTTTGGTTTAACTGATAAAAACAAAGTTGAAATTCCAAGAGTTAGTAATATTATATCCAATAATTATAATTGGTCAAATGACCGGCATGTAGATCTCCTTTATTTCACAAATAAAGAAACCGCTCATTATGCTGATATTAAAAACTTTTCGAGATTGGTAAGTAGTCAAGTTGATAAATCAAAGCATAAATCATATCCTTGTAAGAGATGTCTAAACATCTTTCGATCTCAATAAAAACTTGATAAACATTTATAGTATTGTTCTAATCATAAAGCAGCAGTTGTTGAGATGCCAGGACCAGGAGAGAAAGTTGTATTTAATGAAACAAATAAATGTATAAAACACCCATTTGTAATATATGCTGATTTTCAGAGCATCTTGGAAAAGACTGATGATATTAAAAAAATATCAAAAGCATATCCCTTGTGGGTTTTGTTATTACATGAAATCATCTGGAGGAAGTAAATATGATAAGTTGGAGTTGTATGGAGGACCTGATGCTGCTGATGAATTTGTTAAAGGGATTGAGGATTATTGTATAAAGCCAACCAAAATTATGTCAAGAACAAATAAACCCCTTAACTTATCTCCAAATGAAGAGAAAGAATTTGAAGAAGCAAGGATTCGTCATATATACTCAGAGGTTTGGTAAAAACTGCTAAAAGGGTTCGAGATCATTGCCATATAACAGGGAAATATAGAGGAGCAGCTCATACTAATTGAAATCTTAATTATAGAATCCTGACATTCATACCTGTATTTCTTCATAATAATTGTCATTATGATAAGCATCTCTTTATAAAAGAACAAAGTAAGACTCCTGGAAGGATAACAGTAATTCTGAATACAGATCAAAATTACATCTCATTTACAAAACAGATTTATACTCATGAAATTGGTGTAAATACAAATATTAGATTTCTTGACTCTTGTAAATTTATGACAAGTCCTCTAAGTTCTTTGGTTTCAAACATATATTTTCCTATACTTTCTCGTCAATTTAGGACTGAAGCCGACTTGGGTAAAGACATTTCTCTTCTTCCCAAAAAGGGCATTTACCCATCAGATTATATGGATTCCTTTGAAAGATTTAAAGAAACAACTTCCTCCTCAAAACCGTTTTTATAACAAGTTAGGAAGAAGTCATATAACGGGTGAAGAATATGAAAAAGCAAAATAAGTTTGGAAAGAGTTTGAGATAAAAAAAAATATGGGTGAATATCATGATCTTTATTTAATAACTGATGTTTTATTATTTGCTGATGTGTTTGAGAAATTTAGAGAAGTTTATTATAATAAAGATTCCTATGCATTTGATCCTGTCCATTATTATACATCTCCTGGACTAGCCTGGAGCTCTATGTTAAAAATGACGAAACAACCCCTTGATCTTCTAAGTGATGTAGATATGCTCTTGATGATTGAGAAGGCCAAAAGAGGAGGAATTTCACAAGTTTGTTCAAAGAGATATGCCAAGGCAAATAATAAATATCTTCGAGACTTCTCACCTGATAAGCCCACATCTTACTCAATGTAGTTTGATGCTAATAACTTGTATGGCTGGGCAATGTCTGAATCTCAACCCAATGGTAATTTTAAATGGATAAAAGAATACGAGTTCAAATCTATCTTAGATGATATAATCTCCACAAGTCAAGAAGATTTAGATAAACGGGATTTATGGGTATTCTTTTGAAGCAGATTTAAACTATCCGAGAAAACTTCATAACAAACATAAAGACCTTTCTTATGGAGCCAATAAAGAGATCCCCAATCAAGAGCTATTCGGTGGTTATCAACAACATTTCTTCAGTTCTTCAAATGAGTTTAAATATATTCCAAAAACTAAATTACGAACAACATTTTTTGATAAAGAGAAGTATGTTTTACATCAAAGAAATCTAAAGCAATTTATAGAAGCAAGACTACAAGTTAAAAAGGTACATAGGGTACTAAAATTAAGCCAAAGCCATTGGTTTGGTCAATATATTGATTATAATACGAGGATGAGAACAAAGGCTAATAATGATTTTCAGAAGAACTTTTATAAGTTGATGAATAATTCTGCATTCGGTAAAACAATGGAAAATACAAGGAATAGACAAAATGTAAGACTTGCTGCAACTTGGGAGCAGGTGGAGAAGTTGATAAATAAACCAAGCTTTAAAAGAGTAGAAATATTGACAGATATTTTTAGTGCTGTTCATTTGAATAAATAGAGTATAAAGATAGATAAATCGATTTATGTGGGAACGTCTGTTTTAGATCTTTCAAAGTTTTTAATGTATGATTACTTTTATAATAATCTAAAGAAAAGATATGGTGAGAATTTTGTATTGCTATATATGGATACGGATAGCTTCATACGAGAGATAACTACAGATGATGTTTATAAGGATATGAAAGAAGATTAAGATATTTATGATACAAGTAATTTTGATCCGAATAACCCACTCTTCTCAAATAAGAAAAAAAAGGTTGTTGGAAAATTTAAAGATGAATTAGGTGAAAAGATACCAAGTGGATTTGTAGGTGGTAGATCAAAGGCATATGCTTATAAATACTTAACTGGGCATGTCAGGTGATTGGGCATCACTACCGGAAGGGAAGAAACCATACCTCATCCAGAAGGATGGGTCTCGATTGATGCAGACTGCCTGCCGAGTGACATTTCCGCCTAAACTCTGCAGGAAAATTATCAGTGAACTCCACAATGCTCATCCGGGCATAGTCACCATGAAGGCTTTTGCCCCAAGCCCATGTTTGGTGGCCTGGTTTGGACAGTGATATTGAGTCCAGTGCATGCCATTGTTACACTTGTTGAGCCCATGCCAAGACACCGCCAGAGGTCGTGGCCATCAAAGTTATGGTCCAGACTATACATCGACCATGCTGGTCTATTTCAAGGGAAGCTTTTCCTTATCGTAGTTGATGCCCACTCCAAATGGATTGAAGCTTTCGTGGTGTCATCCTCATCCTGTGCTGTACAATGGAAGCTCAACATACCATGTTCGCGCAACATGGTATTCCAAACTCCATTGTGTCAGATAATGGATCGTCATTTACGAGTTCAGAGTTTCAGAACTTTTGTAAAATGAATGGCATTAAGCACTACACATCTGCCCCCTACAAATCTGCCAGTAATGGTCAAGCCGAATGTGCTGTTCAGATCATCAAGAATGGTCTCAACCGTCAATGAAGGCTCCATTCAATCTCGTCTCGCTCCTGTGTTACTCAACTATTGCACCAGACCACATCAAACCACCAGTGGCTCACCTGCCAAGCTTCTGATGGGTCGTGAATTAACAACACGGTTATCATTAGTGCACCCAGACGTAACAGTCCAGGTCGAGAATAACAAGTATCAACAGAAACGTAATGACGACCAAACGTCTGTATACCGCAAATTCCAGGTCAATGATCCTGTATACGTATTGAACTCCGGATGTGGAAACAAGTGGTTACCTGGTATCATTATTTATCGATAACATTGGTGAAATGATAAGCCTGGTGTTGGCGCAGTGGTTAGGGTAGCGGCTTGAGATCCAAAAGGTCCTGAGTTCAAGCCCCGTTGGCCGCTTGAATTAATACACACCAGGAGGTTGACTCAGCCTGTCATCCTTCCAAGGTCGGCAAAGTGAGCACCTGTGTACTGGGCCCAGTGTATGCCCCAGTTAGAATAGGTGTACCATATCCCTGTGTCGTAAGAGGCGACCAGGGTTGCGTCAGGAAGGGCATCCGGCGTAAAACCTGTGCCAAATCATTATGCGGATCATAACGGATGATCCGCTGTGGCGACCCCTAACGGGAGCAGCCGAAAGAAGAAGAAGAAGAACATTGGTGAAATGATGTTTCTTGTGAAGTTGTGTGATGGTAGATGAATGCGTAAACATGTTGACCAACTCAAGTTACGTCATGGGGAGCCAAACATTGAACCAGGTCAAGTGCCTTTGTCACCCACTCCTGTATTAACACCACCTCCGTTTGAACCTGAGTTGTTTCCTCGTGAAAGCTTTTCACCCATCAATGTACCTGAACTCCTTCCTGACCCTGTACTCATTGAGAAACCCACAGCAGTCGCAAGCAAGGACAGCACTCCACTAGCCCTGAGAAGATCAGCTCGTGTCTGTAAGCCTACTGAACGTCATGATTTTTAAAAAAGGTGGGGGGGGGGGGAGATGAGATGTATCAGTACTTAATGCTCATGCATACATAGATGGGTGTGTGGTTAAGGAGAGCCATGTGACCCGCCCGTGTTCCGATGTGGTGCTGTGTTGTGCCCACGTCCGGAACAAACGAATTGTTTTTTTGTTTTTTGTTTTTTGTATACCTTGTCGAGGCTCGTGTGAGAGCTAACACACAATGCACCGTAAGGGAAGCATGAGACAAGAGGAGCGGGAGTGGGAAGGACAAAACAGTGGGGAACAGAGACATTAGGAGATCTGTGGAAGGGAGAGGGATGGGGCGGGTAACATGGGGTATACAAGATGGACATGACAGGGACTTTCAGGAGGGAAAGCAGGGAATTTGAAGGAGGTGGGGTTGGGTGGATTAACGGGGGTAGAAAAGATCGAGGATTTTGATGGGGGACGATAAGAGATGGTGGTGAACAGCTGTTTTGAAGGCCTTGAGGGAAGAATGGGATTGAACAGAGTGAGGGAGTTTATTCCAAAGGTGGGGAAAAAGAGCAATGAAAGAGTGAAGGTGAGCAGTGATTCGTTATTTTGGTAGTTTTACCAGAAGGGGGTTGTTGGCGGACCTTGAGCGCCCTGTGGAAATGTGGTGGGGACAAATCACAGAGAGAGCAGGGGGGGGCAGGACTGGAGAGGGGACGGTGGAAGACAGAAAGACCACCGACCTGCCTGCGGTGAGAGAGTGAGAGGCCCAAAGACTCAGAGTGAGAGCCTCATCACAGGATATGCCAATAATCCGAAATGCATTGGTTTCCACAGCGTGAAGCCGAGAAAGGTGGGAGGCAGGAGCACCAGCCCTGAGGGGAGAGCAGTACTCCATCAGGCTGCAGACGAAAGCTTTGTATGTGGTCAGGAGCTCAGGTGGGCCGAGAAAGGACTTTGTACGACGGAGGATTCACAGTCGGTGACTGACTTTGGAGGCCAGCTTGGAAATGTGGCTTTCCCAGGAAAGATCATGGCAAATAGTGAGATCCAGAAGCTTGAAAGAAAGGACTTCTTCCATAGGATTGTTGAGAACGTGGATGGAGGGGTTTCCAAACGGTCCTTTCGGAGAGACATAGTGAGAGTGTGAGATTCGTCAGGATTGAAAGACATGTTCCACATGTTGGACCAGTTTGTGATTTTACCCAGATCTGCAGTGAGTGAAGAAGCTGCTGATTGCCGGTCTGAGGGATGACAAATGGTACAGCAGAGGGTGGAGTCATCAGCGAAGAGATAAAGAGGATTTTCCAGAGAGTCGGAGAGATTGTTGATGAAAACCAGAAAAAGAACAGGGCCCAGAACACTGCCTTGAGGAACTCCAGCCTGGACAGGAAGAGGGGATGAAAGAACTCCATTTAGGGGCACATGCTGGCTGCGACAGGAGAGGAAGTCTGCGAGCCATGAGTGGAGATGGCCTTGGATACCATGGGAAGAGAGTTTGGTAAGCAGAGCAGGGTGCCAGACCGTGTCAAAAGCACGCGATATGTCTGGGGATATGGCTCTGATTTCATGTTCGGCATTGAGGACCTCCATCCATTGTTGGGAGAGCAGAAGCAGCATATCCAGGGGAGAGTGACCTGGTCTGAAACCAAATTGATGATCAGAAATCAAGCCATTGGAGAAGAGGAAGGATTTAATGTCTGAAGCGATGATGGATTCCATAACCTTGCTGATGATTGGGAGAAGGCTGATTGGTCTGTAGTTGCAGGGATCTGTTTTTGCACCTTTTTAATGCAGGGCAGTGATGTTAGCAGATTTCCAAGCAGATGGCAGATGACCTTGGGCAAATGAGAGGGTGAATAGAACAGAGAGAGGGTGAGCAAGAGCAGAAGAGCAGGCTTTTAGGACACGTGAGCTGATGTCGTCTGGACCGGTTGCAGAATCTGAGTCGAGGTTTGACAGCAAGCTCTCCACCTTGTCAGGAGAAAAGGACACAGAGTCCAGGGACAGATGTGTGCGACTGGGTAAAGTGGGTAGAGAAAGTGATGGGTTTTGGACACAATATTTCGATGCAAACACCTAGTTTAGGCATTCAGGCTTTTCACGTGTGGTATCAGCAGTGCAGCCATTTGAAGTAAGGAAGGGGATGGAGGGGGAACATACACCAGAAACAGATTTCATTAGACACCACCATGATTTGGAGGAGGGAGAGAGGTTTGAGAGTTCAGACTTGAGATGAGAAAGATGTTGTTTTCTGGCTCTCCTGAGGGTAGAAACACACTTGTTCTGAGCTTGCTGGAAGGAACTGAGATTACCCTCAGTTGGGTTTGCTTTCCATGAGGCAAAAGTAAGTTGTTTCAGGACAACTGCCTCACCACAAGCTTCAGTGAACCAAGGGCGGGAGGAAGGTTGGGACAACTGACGACGAGAGGGGATAAATCTGTGCATGAGGGAGAGCAAGTTTCTTTGAAAGAATTCCCACGATGAGTTTATGTTGGAGAAAGTAGTGATGGGAAACCAGTCTCGAAGTTTGATGGCTGCCTGGAGACCCTGCCAGTCGGCTTGAGTGAAATGCCAGACTCGATGGCGCTGAGGTGGTTCTCTGATAACAGCCAGAGAGATGTCCACTTTGACAAGGACGTGGTCAGAGGAACCAATTGGAGCAAAGGAAGAACAGCAGAGAGTAAGTTAGTTCTGAAGTTGTTCCCACTTTGGAGTCTTCATCCCTGTTTATTGAGTACATTACATGGATACGTGCCTTGCTTTGGTAAACTGCTTTCAAAACTTCTCGGTTGTCCTTTTCCTTCATTGGTCTGACATTGTGTGTACATATTAAATAGATGGGATGCTGTGTACATACCCCAGTAATTCCCTCCAGCAGCATAGCGAATGTTCACCTCTGATTAGCTTCGCCGTACATAACAAGTAGACGGGTGGACGTTGAGAACGCGGTTCCCCAGTTGGGATAATTGGATCATTATCCATCCCCCCCTCTTCTCATTCCCTCGCCTTCTCCCTCACCTCTCCCCCCTTCTCCCCCCTCTATTCCCCATTCCCCTCCCTACTCTCTCTCTCCCCTCCACTCTGTCCCCTCCCCTCCCTCCTCATTCCCCTCCCCATTTTGCATACGCATTGTTTGTACCCAGGGTCAGATGGCAGGCACAGAACAACCCCCCCCCCCCCAGGGCGGATTTTGACCAAACTCGGGTGGTCGGTACATCTTATGACCAAGTGCTTTGGAAATTGTGATGGTTGTTAGGGGCGCTTTGGTTACCGAGCAACAACCGAAAAACCTTCAAAATCGGTACCGTTCACGCGAAATCAATTCCGAAAGCCATTATCCCACGTAGGGTTATGAAATTTGGCACGAATGATCTACAGGTGATGCTCTCTCAAATATCTTCCGTTTTTTTGTGATATATGGAATACTTTACCCGCAGCGCCCCCTACAATTAGGGTATGGGCGAAAATTGGCGAAAATTGAAGGCCCCCTCGCGACCAGGTGAGTGCATCGATACGAATGAAACTTTGCAGGTTCATGGTACTCAAGGAGTACTACAACTTTGCCTCAGGACATATTGTCCGATTTCGCTTCGGTAAGGGGTCAAAGGTCAATTAGTGCAAAAATCGATAACATGCGAGAGCCGGAGGTGTCTTCGCGCCAAATTCTACTCCTCCTAGGGTTATGGTCGGATGGTCATGAAAATTCACACTAATCGTCTGGAATACATTGTGCACAAACGATCGAGCCGGATTTTCGATTTAGATCTTTGTTCACCCACAGCACCCCCTCAAACTTTGGGGATTTCCGATTTCAAACCACATTTTCGGTACTTTTCATTCAAATGGATACCGAGTTGTTATCAGTAGATGGAACTGGATGAGATTTGATATGCATAATCTTAAGGTGATTCCCTATCCGTGATATGACATCCATTTTGCTCTATATCTTATGGTTTCCATGCTCGGCGACCCATCGCCGCCTACCGGCTGGTCTGTTTGTTCGTTGGCAAAAAAACAACAAATTTTGACAAGTATGTTGATCACCTCCGTGTGTGTGTGTGTGTGTGTGTGTGTGTGTGTGTGTGTGTGTGTGTGTGTGTGTGTGTGTGTGTGTGTGTGTGTGTGTGTTTTTGTCCACTCGCCTCCAGCCCAAACCGCTCAACCAGACGCTCTGAAATTTTTCGAGATTAATGCCACCAACCTTGCGATTGTCCCGCATTGAAATTTCATAAAGTTGGTCGACCGAAAAGGTCTACATCGGTCAAAAGACCAATTTGAGCCAAATTTTCTGAAATCCTCAAATTTCATCCAATGGATGAGAAATTTGAAGAGCATTTTCATATGAGGTCGCTGAACTCTACCACCTATTAATTTTGAGATCAACATAAACCAAAAGGTCAACATATAGGCCAAATTTCCAAAATCCTCAATTTTAATCTAATTAACTTGAAATTTGAAGAGCATCTGCATATCAGGTCACTGAATTCAACAAACTACGAATTTTTAGGTAAACATAGGCCAAAAGGTCGACATAGGTCAATAGGCCAATTTGGGCCAAATTTTCTAAAATCCTCAATTTTCATCCGATTGACTTGAAATTTGTAGAGCATTTGCATATCAGGTCACCAAATTCAACCACCTATTAACTTTGAGGTAAACATAGACCAAAAGGTCAAAATATGCCAAAAGGCCAATTTGGGCCAAAGGTTTTAAATCCTTAATTCTCATCCGATTGACTTGAAATTTGAAGAACATTTGCAAATGAGGTCGCTGAACTCAACCACCTATTAATTTTGAGGTAAACATAGGCCAAAAGGTCAACATCGATCAAAAGGTCAACAGAGGCCAAATTTCTAAAATACTCTATTTTAATCCAATTAACTTGAAATTTGAAGAGCATTTGCATATCAGGTCACTGACTTCAACCACCTATTGATTTTGAGATCAATATAGGCCAAAAGGCCAATTTGGATCAAATTGGGCCAAATTTTCTAAAATCCTCAATTTTCATCCAATTGACTTGAAATTTGAAGACCATTTCATGTCAGGTCGCTGAATTCTCCTACCAATTATTAAGGTCAAAAGGTCAACACAGGCCAAATTTCTAAAATTGATAGATAGGGACAAAACTAAATATATCACTATATTTCAAAAAGTTGTGGACGAGTTATGACAAAGCAAGGTGGATGAGTTGGATAAGTTGACAAGAACAAGCAGATTGGATTTTGGTTTGGATCCAGCCCATCAGTGGGATACAAAACGTGAACCGTTCCACCTGGCAGAGGTATGCGCTCTCCCGAATGCCGTTCTACTTTGTGCTGTTTTGCCAAGTTGTCACTCTTTGAATGATTTTTCATTCGTCTGTTTGTTTGTCTGCACTGAACTTTCGTGTTTTTCTCTGCAATAGCTTGTCGGATTGACACAAAATTTTCACCATGGGAGCGACTCCTCATGCAGAATGTTTTAATGATAATTATGATGTCATAAGTCACGTGGTGTGGCAGCAATGTTGGGAAAAGGAAAAACTTTGGACCTCTGTATCTCTAAAATCACACCAAGGAAAAAATTGAAACTTGGCACATAGCCAGTACTCCTCAGGGGAATGAGTGTGATTGTTTTTTTTTTTTAATGCTGTCATAGGTGCCTTCATTATGATGTCATAATTGCATCCATAGAATGCCACATCCGATCAGTATGAAAAAATTTTGAGGGTCATATAGGGATGAATTGCTCCATGACGCGTCTTACCCCCAACTTTTTGTCATCGGCCGTTGTACTACAGGTGTGACCTGATGTCCACCTGTCCTATTACCTCCTCATCCCGTTCGGCCTAATTTGTTTGGCCATCTGAGCCATCCAGGTGGGCAAACTTGACCTTGCAAAACGCACCTGGGGTGGATTCAATTGCCAAGGAGCGCTTGCCAAGCCAACTGTTCCTTATCAACGGTTTGGAATGGAGTGCTTGCTTGAATGCTTAAGCCACTTGGCGAGCGCTCTCCGATAAACTTGGTAACCGAACACACCGCAGGTGTCGACTCCCGGTCACGTGATGGTATAACGTCAATAATATGATATTTGAGTTGATGGGATTGTCGACCTGGTAATTGTTTGCACCGATTTGAAGGTGACACTTTCAAATCATGCTTACCGACGACAACGTACGTAGTTCGAGGAAAGTAGGCGGGGCAAACAAACTTTTAACACCCACCCCAAATCAGAAGGTATATCCGGTAACACACCCAAAAAACAAGGTTAATCGTGCGAATTGTACGTCACACATTTCGTCCCGATGCCGTCCGTAATCGTTACCTTTTCATATTTAATAACTCGATACGTACAGGTACGTGAGTTTCAAAGTTTATCACCTCCCGTCACAGAAAGCTCCAAACTTTCAAGGAGATTCCTGGGAATCCATTCGGGGGAGCGCGTACGTGCAGTCAATGACGTATTCAATGGAGAGCAGAGAATATTACGTCACGGAATCTACCATTGCTGAAGGTGAGGGGGGTGCATACGTACCGTCGACCCGTTATTACAGCAAAACGCGACACTTTTCTGACAATGTAACCGACGAAAATCAAAAATATGATGTGAAATCTTGAAAACGTGTTGAGTATGTATATATATATATATATATATTTTTTTGAGCTTTATCGATTGACAACCTAATGTAGATTCCCCGCGGCGCGATGGTTGCTCCCGCAGTGCCGACGTGCGCCTCGCAACGTGCGCCTCGCGCTCGGAATCACGTGTGCGTTATTTATTTGGCGCGAGACGGCGGCTGCTGCTGCTGCTGCTGCAGCAGCAGCAGAGTCCGGACACGGCTCGATCAGGTGGAGCGACGGACGTGGGTTCCAAGAGACGTCGAGACTTGGCGGGATCGTTTCTGGGGTTGAAACGGCGACGCGGGCTGGACCCGGACCCGGACCCGGACCCGACGGCTCGGGAGCCCTTGTTATTCGCGCATCGCTTGCACAGTCTGAAGCCGGTGTGCGTGTGACAGCGGCTGTCGAGTCGCCGGACGAGCCGCGGACCCTGCCGAGCTGTTCCGTGTAATTTACGATCAAAGTTCGAGTGCTGCGAAACACCGTTGTTAGTCGGAAATGGCGTTTTCATCGGCAGCGCGGAACAAGATCCGAGAAAGGGTCGAAGCGACGGTCATCGGGTCATGTCCCAAGAGGACGCCGGGTGCCGCTCTGCTGCTCTACGAGTGCAAGACTTGTTTGCGTCCGTTCACCATCCTCCTACATCGATGGATCGTCCCACCACCGGAGACCACCGGTCTTGCTCCGGACCGGTCGATCAAAAAAAAAAGGACCATCAGAAAGTTTCTTGGCAAGGTTGAAATTAGGTGGTTTGCCATTGCCTTCCCCCCTCCCCCAGTTGTCAGGGCAGGAATTTGTAATTTGTTCAGGGTTTCGGCGATAACTCGTCTGCTCTTCGCGAAGGACACCTCGGGGTCTTTGAAGACCACTAACTAATGCCGCCAGACGGGGAATCCAGTTTAACGTCCATCCGACGGGGGACGGGACACACACGTTGATGAATCGCCCTACCTGTGAAACACCTGGATGAGTTTTAACTGAGCCGGGCGGTATTCGAACCCGGGCTAGACAACTTGGAGGTGAGTGTGCTCACCTGTACCTGTCGACTTTAGGCCATCGAGTCGTTAAGAAGCCTGAAGCGAGTGAGTGGTCGTTGTTGCCACCCAGCGATTTGCTCACGTTTGAAAGTTTTATTTATAATCGTTTAGCGATTGGAGCTGAAGTTAACAACTCGGTAAATTAAAACTAATTGACGTAGAATCGGTGCACAAGATATTTGGCTGGTTGTCTTTATTTCCAAACCCCCAATGGGGGGGGGGGGACCAAGACCCCGGGGTGGGGATGGGGCCATGGCTTACACAAAATATTTACAGAAATGGAGGGGGGGACCAAGACCCCGGGGTGGGGATGGGGCCATGGCTTACACAAAATATTTACAGAAATGGAGGGGGGGACCAAGACCCCGGGGTGGGGATGGGGCCATGGCTTACACAAAATATTTACAGAAATGGAGGGGGGGGGAATCATGAGAACTGATAAGACGAATGATCATAAACACGAAGTACTATTGAGGTAATGAATTACATGAAGGTTAAAAGGTGTACTTTGTACTGGAATGGGTGAAAATGTGGGGGGTTGGAGCGACGTGGGAAAAGTAGGGAATATAAACATGATACACACAAAGGCACTGTCCATCTCAATATGGAGTTGTACAAAACTCTGCATCTCATACATCCCCCCCCCTACACTCCCCATTTGTCCCCTCCCTCCCACCAACTACCAACTACACTCATTGAAGAGCAAAACATCTCACAATGTAGAATCGGAACGTTAAGATTAGCATCCAAAGACGGCGTTGGTCAAAAACGTGCAGCCAAAGGTCGAGGTCACGAGCAGTGTTAAAAGAGGGTGTTTGTAGCGATGGTTGCACCCGAACACTTATTTGGGTAGAAAGGAGAAAATAAATGACGCGTGTTCAGAATTATGAAGTCATGGGTTCACTACCAAGGTCGGAAGAGATCACCAAGGTCGGAAGAGTTCATGGACCCATCCAGTGGTGGACCATCCACGAAACACCGCTCAGTGTAGCTTGACGGTCGGTGTTTCGTAGAACGAGCCGCCCGATTCCACTGACCCATTGCGGGTCGTCCCGGAGCGTCTTGAGGTCCATGGATAGAGTCCGAGGGCGTAGCTCGGAAGGCGATGGATCCGCGCGTTTCACACGAACACGCTCTCTTGGTTCAGGGCAGACAGCAGGGGGCGGTACTGCACGTGTGCAGAGATGGGTACACGAGTGGAGGTCGGAGAGGATTCCGCTTCACCTTCAGGGGTGGTGCACAAGATCACACTTTACAAACACAATTACCCTTATTTGACTTTAACCACTGATGGAAGCAGAGCATCTGTTTTCTTCTTTTTTTTCTCCTCTACTGAAGGTGTTGTACACGTTTAATAACAGAAATTTTAATTTTGTACATTTCAATTCAACTCGACGTTCAAAAAGAGCAACATGTTGATTTAAAAACCTTCCACATCAACTTAATCCGTTTGATTATTTTCTGTGCACAAACCCATTCCTCTTCATTCATTCCTCTCTGTCGGTGTCTGTGTCTGTGTCTCTCTGTTGGTCTCCGTGTCTGTGTCTCTCTGTTGGTCTCTGTCTCTCCCACTCCATCTCTGAGCTCCTTTGTGCGAATGAAGGTTTAAAGGCCGAAACGTCACATTCTCCTTCCCCTGGCGGTTAGCGTACTTCAAATCAACGTCTTCAGTCAATTCAATGACAAAGAAGCCTTCCTTACATCGGGGTTAATTCTCCAACTTTTATGACGTCAAGAAGTATTTTTATCCCACACTTTTTGAAAGATTTTTTTTTTTTTAGTCTGTCTGTCCATAACGCTCCTAAACGGTTGTGCAGAAATTCACCAAACTTGGTAGTTTGAATCGCATGGCAAGAAGGTGCGAGAGGAAACATTTTTGCAATTACGGGTCCATTTAGAAACCTTTCTGTATTGAAACTTCGTAAATGTAATCAATATCAGGGGACGCATGAAATATGAAACCATTTTTTGGAGTTGACCTCCGGTTCTGGCCCCAGGGGGTGCAAACTTGGGGTAAAGGGGTCAAGATGGCAAAAAAATTTCCACCAGTAATGACCCAATGTCAAATTTTTAGTTCAACTTTTTTTTTTTTTTTAACCATCTTACAACTTTGCTTTAGGAGGGAAGCGTGGCGATTTGCGATGGTGCCCCGTCGACTTCGCTCTGGTATGAATTGCAATACCGGAATCCACCAGGTGACGCTGTACGATATACAATGACGTATCCACGCTGAACCACACGGGCTATTAAACATATATTTTTAAATTCAAACTTCTGGCATTAAACAGTTTATGTTTTGTATCCCAATGATAGGCCAGATCTACATCCGCACCTGAATCAAAATCTAATCGGCTTGTTCTCGTCAAATACCCAACTCGTCCACCAACTCTTGCTATCTGTCCACAACTTTTTGAGATATCATATTATATATCATTTTTGGCTCAATATTATGAAGGTCAATCAATATCATACTCAATATCATGAAGAATTGTTAAAAAGATTTTTAAGAACTCTCGAATCCGGATCTGGATCTTCACCAAAATCCCATCAATTCGTCCTCGTCACACACTCAACCTGTCCACCAAGTTTCGTCCAAATCCGTCCAGAACCTTTTGAGATATCGTACTATATATAATTTTTGGTCCCATCTCTCAATGGTGAAGATATATTTTTTTTTTAATTATCGTATCCAGATGTGGATCTTCACCAAAATCTAATCCTTTCATCCTTGTCACCCACCAAACCTCGTCCGAATCCATCCATAACTCAAGATATCTTGCTCACAAACAGACAGACAGACGGGTAAAACTATAACCTCCGTCCATCCACCTTCGGTGGCAGAGTTTATGAAGGAAGATTGTCGACTGCACTGTAATAAACAGGATTGGAGGAGAGGAAGGAAGACTAAAATGTGAAGGATCCCGAGAGTTTACCTTTACCTCAAGAGACCTCCCAGCCCAAAGGATTCCCCCGAGGTTGTACGAAGAGGCGACTTACTCGCGGATCTTGTGGTCTCATCCCCCGAGGGCAGCAGTGCTGTTACGCGGCTGCCCGTTTGCTCGATAAAGTGTTGAAGGTAGAGCTGTCGCAGATCTCTGTTAAGATTCTCAAGCTCTCCTTCCTTCACCTGTCCCAACAAGATGAAGGTAGAAGTGAAAGCTTCACCTGTCCCCTCCTCCTGATGGGGGAGGATATCACCTTTATTTTATAGGTTTTACATTTCAGGCCTGCAGCTGATCCGCTCAAGGTCAGTTAAAGGTAATTGTTCGGTTAAGGTTTCCTTCATCGGCGCTCCCGAGAAGCGTTCCTACAACATTTAAACACTGAAACACGTCTAAAAGTAATCACGAGTGGAGAATGAGTTCATGAATGGGCAGTGGTGACAGGCTCACCTTAAGGTTGTGGCTCACATCATGAACACTTTTTTCAAGCTGCGCCAAACTTCCAGCCACCTGCTGCCCCTCTTCCTCTTGTTTGCTGAGACTGGCCCGCAGCTGCGCCAAAGTCA
This sequence comes from Eptatretus burgeri, assembly GCF_056783735.1. NCBI lineage: Eukaryota > Metazoa > Chordata > Myxini > Myxiniformes > Myxinidae > Eptatretus > Eptatretus burgeri. The sequence continues at coordinate 11,140,636 of NC_140965.1, read as the reverse complement.
TTTCGGGTTCCCTGGCGTCCTCACGTTTCTGTACGTTGACTAATTCTCGAACATTGACTTCTTGGGCTTTGGCAGCACTTTCACATTGCTCCTGCAAATGACAAGCAATTGCGTTTTGCTGCTCCAGGACCTTTTTCAGGCTCTGCGTTTCATCGGAAAGCAGTGCAAGTGTCCGTCGCATCTCTTCCTCCTTCTGGAGTCCTTCCTCAACCTCAGTCTGCAGCTCCGTGCCACTCGCTATCTCTTGCTCGTTTTGCGCAATTTGCGCTTCAAGCTTTACCACGATGTCGTCCTCACATTGCTCCTCCTCCTCCTCATCCGACTCTTCAATAACCTCATCGAGGGTCTCAAGAGGTGCTATTGACAAAGCCGTTAGTCTCGAGTCCAAAGCATGCAGCCGCTGCTTTTGGAGCTTAATGATTCGTTTGAGTTCCTCAATATCCGTAACTCCCTTGCCCGTTCCTCCGTGCACATTTCCAGTACCATTGAAAAGGTCGGTAATGCCCCGGACGCCTCCTGTGAATGTAAGCGATTTGCGCTTGGGTTCTTTGCGCCGTAGCTGCTCCCTGCTCACAGTCCGTTGCTTTGCCAAGGAGGGCAAACTATGATGTAAGGGAGGCCGCACTGTGGGCTCCTCAGGCACGTTCCCGTCTCTTGTTGGTCCTGTGCACCGTAGGACGAAGCAGACGTCTCCAGAATGTTGGCCCCACTTTGCGAGCGCCAGCAAGGGTGCCTCTGTTGGTGACAAATGACGCTCTGTGTTGCGCCACTGCTCAATAAGGGTGTAGCGACCCGTCCGTCCTGGACATGTGCACAGAGATAAAAAGCTTGGGTTAACTTTTCCACACCACAGTTGGTGTTGCTAAGTTCAACATAAAAAGACTGTTAGGGCGGTTTTCCATTGCCTTCCTTGTAGTAGTCGGGGCAGGAATTTATAATTTGTTCATGGTGTCGGTGAAATATACCACGGGATCTTTAACATTCACAACCTATTCGTGGGAGATAGGATGCCCAGCTTAACGTCCGTCCGAGAGACGGAACACACATTGATGCCTCACCCTGCCAGTAAAACACCAGGAAGCAGTTTATAGATGGGTCAACATTCAAATTCAGGCTAGAGAGGCTTAGGGATGAGTGTGCATACCTCTCAGGTCTAGGCCATCCTGCCAGTCCCGATAGACACCATACACATGGTGACAATTAAACAGTGACACAGTTGCAGACTTTTCTCCATCTGTTGCAAAAAACTTCCACTAGGGGGCACTCCATGCACAGAGGGAGTATGTACTGTACTGAACAGCACCAAAATGACTGCTGTTCACTTGGTAATGCTTTGGTGTACAATTACAATGTATTAGTTCACTGTGCACAACACTTTCGTTGGAATGCAGCAGTTAAGTCTTCTCTGGGTGAGAACTTCCATAACCAACGTATTCTGATGTGACATACTCTGTTGCACAGCGTCGGTGTTGCAGAAGCAGTTTCTTGGCAAGGGTTATCATGGGTGGTTTGCCATTACCTACCCAGCAATAGTTAGTGCAGGAGTTTGTAATTTGTTCATGGTGCCGACGATAGCTCGCCTACTCTTCGCGAAAGACACCTTGGGATCTTCAACGTCCAACTAATGCAGGCAGACGAGACGCCCAGTTTAACGTCCATCCGAGGGACGGCACGCACATTGATGACTCACCTCGAACCTGTGCATGCAAAAATCAAAAAAGAAAAAGAAGAAAAGGTTTTTGAATAGAGGGCTTCGAGAAATCTAGCTCTAGACCTTTACGAGGCTAAAATGTTTTCACAAAGGCCAAGTTAACGCTTCCAAGTTGTGTCCCTTGGCAGACTGTAAATGCATGCAGAACTCTTCGACCTTCAAAATGAAACACCTTATTTGCAGCTGTGAGATTAGGAGCTAAAAATACGGTTTATTACTCATTTCATTCGCACATTAGAGCAGGACTACAACCTGGGGGATGAGCGTGGGAGATTCACCTGCCAGAGGCACCATGGTGCATGTTCGTTTTGGAATTAAACCCAGAGATGTAATCACTCGCTTGGGAGGGATAACAAAGCCATCACAGAGTCTAACTGGCTCAAGGTAACTATTCAAGACTATCTATATATTACTTATGATAAATTTGCTGAGAGCTCCCCCACCAACCCCTGCTCTCCCAACCCATAAACCATCACAATGGCAAAATAAAAACCATTTAAGTTGTTCCTAAACAACAAAAGGAACAAGTGATAAATGTACAAGAGAATTTTCAAACAGTGAAGTTTATGAAGAGTTTACAAAAGGACCAATATTTTAGTGATGCACCCACCAAGTGCTTGAGCTAATGCGATGACCACATCTTGGCACGTCGTGGTTTCTGTCACTCCGCACACCACCCTTTGCACACCTTCGACCCACACTTTCAGCTCCATGGCCGCTTTTCCCCTTCTCCTTGTGGTCTTGCGAGGTCAGGCCCGACTCTGGGAGCCGACGGATCCGGTGTGCGTGGGTGACGCTAAGCCGACGCCGGGAAACCTCCGAGTTTCCACTGCCAGCTGCTTCTATCAGGCTTGCTCGAGGTCCTGTGAAATCAAATTGTATATTCAAAACGTGCGATGAACAACAATGGCAAAAATCTTCTAAAACACGATGAATGTATTATTATTAACATTGTCAGAACTGGCAATTTCGAGCGATCAAACAGTGGGACGAACATGAGGCTTCTCCGATCCCATTCTTCAGACCAATAAAGCCAGTGACCAACATCAAAGCAAAATGTCAACAAGATAATGAAACAAACTTGACAATCACAGAAAGTTTTCATCACATTCCCTACACGGCTTCCTCGAGGTTATTGGCGTGACCACGTGCATGAGCGTAGACCATGTTACAACCGCCAGTCTTCGATGACCCACGGCCAAGCCAAAAACTGCCTGCCGTTTCCACATCCTGTGAGATAAACTTTAATTATACTTGAAGTGGAATGATCTCAAATGAACATCTTCGGTGGGATTCATTGCTGCTTTCTGATCCACTTGTGTGGGTCGGTATTGTAGTCATTCCCATGGCTCTGCAACTTGTGTGAAGCTACTTGCCTGCTCTGCATTCTGACCATCAATCCCCATCACCTGACAAGGAGGCCGCAAGAGGTCGGGAGGGGGTGGGGTGGGAGTGGTCATCGTTCCATCGAGGAGAATGCACTATGTTCCGGGAGACATTCTACATGCAATCGCTGCTGCGTTTTTGTCCAAATTTGATTGTTAAACTTTATTATTTTTTTTTTAATCTTTGCTCCACCATCTTCGCTCTATCATTAGTCCTTTCTTTTTCAAATCAAAAGCACAAGTCAGCCTAGTCACACAAACCAGTTGGTCACACCCATCATTTATGAGAGTTCAGATCCGTCACGCTCAGTGACGCTGCGGGTTCTCACAGCATCGTCATTCCACTCCAAACATGCCAACAAAGGAATCTTTTTACAATCAAACCACAAGCACTGCCCAAGCTGCGTCACAATCATCTCAGATGTTAAAAGTTGACACCCAAGTGTTCCGATGTCAAACCACAATTTGTCCGCCAAGGGTATCTAGTAGCATTCGAAGCACCAAATCTTACAACATTGGGAAAGCCTGCACTCATCTTTCCCAGAGGCTCGATCGGAATATCCATCGCTCTGGACATTGACGGCTCCTGGGAATGCTTCCTCGATCGCCTGCTCACCCTTCACCAAGTTTATTCCATTCCACCTGCGGTATTCTGTCCCTGATGTCACACTTTGATGAATGAGTCTTATCCAAGCATTCTCCACTCAGCAGCTTGCTTTCACAGCCGTGACAGTTCCCTCCTCCGGTCTCAGCTCTGAACAAATTTGTATCAGTCTTGAGACACGGCATATGTCTTACCACAAAATAAGCTGAACTTTTATTTATCAACTTGGTGGCACATGATGAAAAATGTCTCGTGTGGTTTCCCCCTCGCCCCCCCCCCCACTAACTCCATCGCATTCTTACTCAAATGCAAATGCTCCATAACCCAAGACCTCCCACACTCAGAGGGTACAGTGAAACGATTACACCACACCAAGTCTGGTCTTATTATCGTAGTGGTTTTTAATTGTTTTTTTAAACTCCATCACTTAAGGTGGAAGGAGGTTATGTTTTCACCCATGTCTGCCTGTCTGTCTGTCTGTGTTTATGTGCAGGATATCTCAAAAAGTTATGAATGGATTCAGATGAAAGTTGGTGGACAGGTTGGGTGTGTGACAAGGACAAATTGATTAGAATTTGGTGAAGATCTGAATACGGATCCGGACAAGAGAATTTTTAAGTGATTCTTCACCATTGAGAGATAGGACCAAAAATGATAAGCAGCACGATATTTCAAAATCTCTTGGGCCTGACGTTCTCGTGGATCAGACGGAGGTATGCACTCTTCCAAGTGCCCTTCTAGTGTTTAATTTAGTTTTGTGTTGTTGACGCACACGGCATGGAATTGTACCAAACAAGGATCTGAAGCTGTGCTTCGTCCATTACGAAATTTGGGCAGAAATTTGGAAAGGCAGCTGTTCATCACCATCTCTGATCATCCCCCATCCAAAACCATCATCTTTTATACTCTCGTTAACCCCTTCCCCCTGTCCACCCCCACCCCCCACCTTCAAGTCCACCTCCTTTCAAGTTTCCTTCTGTATCCATGTTGTCCAACTCATGCATCTTCACCCCCTCATTCCTCCCCCACACCTATTGTTTCTCCAAGTCTCCTATTTTGTCCTTCAACTCTCCTGTTGGTGTCCCCCCACCCTCTCTCTTTTTCCTTTTGTTCTCCCTCTGTACTGTTCCTGATCCATTCAATGTTCTAGCTCTGACACGAGCCTTGACTGCATACAACAAAATAATAACAAAACAAAAAAAGATGGACGGATAGAACAAGTTCAGAGCAAGATTGTGTGCTTTAACTCCTCGAGCTGATCCTACTTAGCTCATTAAATTTGCCATTGTAAACCTTGTTTGACCATAGTATTTCTTTCAAGTTTTCTGAGCTTGACACATCCATCTTGTCCATACCCCATCACCAATGAAGATTACCAAAGTCACCATCGATGTGAGGGATCTCTGGGTCGCTCCTCTGAGATTGATCCGAGTCTGCGTGCTGCTGGACTTACCAAGCCTAATCATCAACAACCTAAGTCACCCTGACACTGATAGAGACAACAAAGCAGAGCCCTTAAAATACAGGTCAGCAGGTTTCCTACTCACCACATTCAGCCAAACTTAAAGGCACAGTGTTTCCAACTCCCTCGCATCATATGAATTTCTTCCTGGCCATGTTCCAGTGGACCCACGGACCCACCCTTCTGACTTAACCAAGAAAAGATGACTGAACTTGAAGTGAGAAATCTCCAGTCATTTGCCACGTGGAGGACATGGTCTGCCACAAGTTTGTTCATCTTTCCCCTTCACTCATGGCTGACCGACGCCATACTCGAGTGCAGTCACCCTCGAGTGCGTACCTTTTTCCAGGACTTGGCTTTTGGGAGCATTCTTGGGCCCATTTCCATTTTTGGTTAAAATCAAATGACATGCCAACTTCCCTGCTCAACTCTCTCCATACATTTCATGACCGTACAGTTTTCAAGAAGCGAGACATAAAAGCAACGGAATCACCGACTGCTGACCTCGAAAATAAATTTTCAAAATGCGAATAGTTGAATCGATATGATGAAATATACAAGTATGAGCTATGAGTCAGGCTGCCATATTCTGAAGAAGTTGCAAGGGATTGTGAGCCAGGAAGCAAATAAGCCTATTAACGGCAAGTTTCGGTAATCCGTTTGTGATGTTAAGAGAGGATGAACCGCAGTTACAGCTGTTCATCAATTTATAAGCAGAAGCAGATTTGGGCAATATTGTATCGGTGGAAGGAAAAAAGATTTGCAGATTTTAGCGATGTGCGGAATATAGGAAAGAGTTGTCTCCATGGTGACAGCAAGATTGGAAAATGTGGGAACGGAGATCTGGTGGTGTTCGTCGAGTATCACAATCTGGGGATATAAAATACTTTAAAAGAGAGATGGAAGCCAAGCACCAACAAGTCAGTCCTGCAGTAGTTGAGTTTGGAAAATTTCATGACCATCTATATACTTCAGAAGACAGGAATCCCAAACTGTGGAAGACAGCATACCGTCGAGTTCAATGGGCAAGTACATCTGTACATCAGTAGAACAATGGAAGCTGGTATTGAAATCCTGTGAAATTGTACAAAGTTGATGCATATATAGAGGAAACAAGTGAACAAAGAACCCTCAAAAACACCGACACATATACATCTTGGGGCTGATGAATAGCTAGCAATAGGTACGAGAGATGTGCGATGTACAAGGTAATATTTAAACGATTCAAGAAAAGGTCCAGAGATACAAAAACAGAATTGAAGATGGTCAAGCAGTACATTGTGCTCAACTGTGTAGAAAACAGCTGGTAGGTCCAGAAGTATTAGGATTGCAGCTGAATCATGGTCTGTATTGTGCAGAATATTTGTGACCTTCAGAGGAGCCGTTTCAATGTGATGCAACTGTTTGAAACCAGACTGACAGGGTTCGAAAATAATGCTGGTTTAAGTATTCCAGAAGTAGATTGGAAATCATCTGAGCACGTTTGAAATTTGGAGTTTGAAAAAAAAACCAAAGGCTTAAACTCTGGAGCTCCTGCTGAGAAACATCATGCATGACCCCCGAGGAACATCATCCATGACCCCCGAGGAACATCATCCATGACCCCCGAGGAACATCATCCATGACCCCCGAGGAACATCATCCATGACCCCCGAGGAACATCATCCATGACCCCCGAGGAACATCATCCATGACTCCCGAGGAACATCATCCATGACTCCCGAGGAACACCATCGATGTCCCCTTAGAAACACCATCCGTGATCCCCTTGAAACATCATCCTTAACCACTGAGAAACATCATCCATGACCCCTGGAAACATCCATGAACCCCGAGGAACTTCATCCATGACCCCCGAGAAACACCATCCATGACCCCCGAGAAACACCATCCACGACCCCCTAGAAACATCCGTGACCCCCGAGAAACATCATCCATGACCCCGAGAAACATTATCCATGACCCCCTCGAAACATCTGTGACACCTATAAACACCATCCATGACCCCCTAGAAACATCATCCATGACCCACAAGAAACATCATCCATGACCCCAAGTAACATCATCCATGACCCACTAGAAACATCATCCATGACCCCTGGAAACATCCATGAACCCCGAGGAACTTCATCCATGACCCCCGAGAAACACCATCCATGACCCCCGAGAAACACCATCCACGACCCCCTAGAAACACCATCCACGACCCCCTAGAAACATCCGTGACCCCCGAGAAACATCATCCATGACCCTGAGAAACATTATCCATGACCCCATTGAAACATCTGTGACACCTAGAAACGCCATCCATGACCCCCTAGAAACATCATCCATGACCCACAAGAAACATCATCCATGACCCCTGAGAAAAATCATCCATGACCCCTGAGAAAAATCATCCATGACCCCCGAGGAACATCATCCATCACCCCGAGGAATATCATCCATGACCCCTGAGGAAATCATCCATGACCCCCGAGGAACATGATCCATGACCCCTGAGAAACATCATCCATGACCCCTGAGAAACATCATCTATGACCCCTGAGAAACATCACCCATGACCCCTGAGAAACATCACCCATGACCCCCGAGGAACATCATCCATCACCCCGAGGAAATCATCCATGACCCCCGAGGAACATTATCCATGACCCACTAGAAACATCATCCATGACTCCAGAGAAACATAATCCATGACGCTTTGCATTTCTGAGCATTACATTATATATATATATATATATATATATATATATATATATATATATATATATATATATATATATATATATATATACATACATATTTCCTACGATCTGCAATTTTGTCTGAATCTCTATATTCCCAATGTTGAGAGCGTGAGTAGAGCATTTGATTGGTCGACATGGCAGAAAATGGAATAACATTTTGTTCAAGTCCTGCTGAACTGGAGGTTTTTGGAAGTGCCAACAAGACAATTAGTGTTCTACAGTGTTCAAGTACTGTATATAATTGAAATGAAATCAAATAAGGTTCTAAATTATGTAAAATAACAATAAAAAATGTTATTCAGGAAGTTTACCGCCGTTGGTGCAGTGTCTTTCCCACCACGTTATTTAATACGTTAGATTAGTTCTTTGTATCTGTTGTTTGTGTCCTTTATGACGTTCATAAAAACGAATTTTCCTTTTTGGAATGATAAACCAATTTTGTTCGACTGCCAGACAGGCAGCGAGAGCAAAAAAAATTATCTCATTCCTCTCTGTGCATGCGTGCTTGGGACAACATTACGTACAATTTACCATATTCAGAGCCAACATACTGCTACACTGCAGCTTCGTGTTCAGATTCATGTTACCTGCAGTGTTGAAATATATATATATATATATATATATATATATATATATATATATATATATATATATATATATATATTCAATTGGAATCGAGTAGTTCCTTGATCATACACCGATGTCCAGGAAGAAACGTTCCCCAAGTTCAAGTGTGTTTGCCAAGTTCTTTGTTGTCTGTAGTCTGTCTGAATGCGAGTTTGTGATTTATGTGCATAACAGTCCATCCAAGAGTTTTACTATCTGTATAAAAAGTAAAGGATTCCCTTTTGTTGCATTTTTAATCCTGTTTCTTACTCTGCACAGTACTGTTTGGCAGCTCCCCCCCCCCCACCACCAACACCCTAGCCCTCTTCCTTGCAGTGTCCTCAGATCATGGTGGAGATTGTGCAGAAGTCACATGGAGGACATTATCTCATTGTGCTTCAACATTAATTCTAGGGGCATTTGTAGATGGGAAACAGTTGAGATGGGAACACCAAACAGGCCAACAGTCCACTTCATGCTTTCCAGATGATGGATCATCATCATCATTATGCGCAACCCTTTTTTGCATACAAAGTCAAGGCTCATGGAAGAGCGAGAATATAGAAAAGACAATTACGTAACAGGACAAAATTAACAGTAGAAGGAGTGTGTGGGGGGAGGACACACAAACAGCATGGTTGAGGGACAAAATAGAGGGAAACCTGGACAATAAGGAATGTGGCGAAGATTAATGGAGAAGATGCATCCAGAAGCAAACTCTTAAGTGGGGAAAACTGCAAATTATGAAGGATGTGGGCTTAGGGAGGATTAACGAGGGTAGAAAAGATCATAGTTTTGGATAGGGGATGATTTGAGATGGTGGTGAACAGCTGTCTTGAAGGCCTGGTGGGAAAAAAATGAGTTTGAAGAGGATAATGGAAGTTGGTTCCACAGGCAGGAACAAAGAGGAACAAATGAGCGGAGGTGAGTAGTGAGCCTGGATTTAGATAGTTTCATCAGAAGGGAGTTGATGGTGGACCAAAACATAGAAACAGCAGAGGGTGCACGACCAGTAAGGAGGCAGTATAAGACAAAGACCACCTTCCACACCGGTCGTCCTATTATTATGTCATACAAGAGCCTCACTCCAAATGGGAAAAAAAATTATGCAGCAGTTAAATGTGGAAGTTTACAACCAATTTTCAATGAGGCCTAAAGACAAATAGTAGTTTGTTTGTTTTTTCAGCAATAATCTGAAGAACCAATTTGACAGGACTCGTAAAATTCATAAATGTAACGTTTTTATTCGCAACTTCATTTCTGCAATCCGCTCGAAAACTGCTTTGTTTCGCACTATAGCCCCGATAAAATAATGTTGCATTTAATAGAACAAACTCATCAAAACATCCACAAGCTAATGAATGCTTTTCTATGATCTGGCTGCTCAGGTGTTGCTCTCCAGTGTCCATATTGTGGACACGTTTGGAATGTTTTTGTTGGTATCACATGATGCTTGTTAAACAGGTGAGGTGACAATATTTAATCATTTTTAAAACTTCCTTAACCTCTCCACCGTCCTATTGCCCTCAATTTCCTGAATGCTTATCCGTCTCGGAACTCCATCATCTCAATGACTTCCAGGTTTGCACGATGACTTGTTTGAATTATCGAAAGTGAAACCCCTCGCCAACCCCTCCCCACATCGGATTCGATATCGAGTGTACACAGTGTACGACTCTCCCAGGGACTCCCACTCTCAGATCGTACGAGAAGCGCGGGACATCAAGAGTTGTCCTTGCCGGAGTGGAAGCATTACGATGCTTAGTTAAATTGATATTTGGAGAAAATCTTTTCACGATGCACATGTATGGCCTGACGACTGCATGCACTGCAAGGTTAGAGACCATAAAACTAAAGCGGCAAGAGTGAACGAGTGACTAACAGCGATTCCTGAAGTTGTCTGCGCCGCCAACACCATCAGATTAAACGACGACCAGGACCAGAGACCTTTTATGTTGTTAAATTTGTCTCGTCATAATTAAAAAGCATTTTAAAAGAAACAAATCGTAATAAAGGAAAGCGTTTGGAATTCACAAGGATGCCCACATTACCAAATGTGACAAGTGGGCCGGAGGAAACGGTTCAGGAATGCGAAATCAAATTTTAATCAACCGATCTGTACAGTCCAGCACTGTGGTTTGACAAGTTCCCAAAGGCTCTCAGAATGCCTCTTCTCCGTTTTTGCCATTTCCGTCATGGTGTGCCAAGCACGCACAGCAATGCGGCCGCTCGGTGCATATCCGACCCATGATGCGGCGATTCGCCTTCGCCAAAGCACAGGCGTGAAAACGCACGAGGCACAGCTTCGGATCCTTGTCTGGTCCAACAACATGCCATGTGCTTCAACAACAACAAAAATAATTTTTTTTAAAAAATAAACAATCAATAATCACCATGATAATAAGAGCAGCCTGGGTGGTGCAATTGAAGTGTCCGCTCTGAGTCTGGGAGGTCGGTGGTTCAAACCCCTGACCGAGTCATACCAAAGACTTTAAAAATGGTACGTGCTGCTTCCTTGCGTGACACTCAGCATTTAAGAGGACAGAGCATAGACAATCAATGCTGGGAAGGCAATGGCAATCTACCCAGTATAACCCTTGCCAATAAACTGCTTTGGTAGCACAATGCTCTGGAAAGAGTAGAGAGCATCAAAATCATTCATCATCATGATAACAAGAGTTGAATGCTCACTGACCTCACCTTAATCATCCTCATCTCAAGGGGCCTGAGGAAAGAGAAATGTCTCCGCCTTGGGTTTAGAAGTACGAGCGACAAATAAATTGTCCATTTGTGTAAACAAGACATCATCCTACTATGTATATAAAATAGGGCAATGTCTGTCTGTTCCTTACAGAATCCAAAAAAGGTTTGGCTACCCTCCACCAGATTTTTCATGAGTTATTGGAGTACCCAAGGTCAGGTTATGTACGTTAAATAAATCTCTCCCCGCGAGTGTGGGGAGACGTACAATTTTCACCTGTGCACGTGCAATTTGAACTACTTACCTCTGCCGGAAGGAGGGGGTATTGCGGGTGGGGAAACGATGCCAATTCCGAAAACAAATGCTCTCACTCCTGGAGGGTGTCAACTGGTCTCACAAAGTAAAGATCGACATTATCGGACTAAAGACTATGTCTGTACAGTGTACATTCATAAACAATGGTCCAATATTTAAATTACACATGGATCAAATGCAAGGCCAACCACCATGGAACAGTACCCAGGATCAAAGGCCATCATAAACCAACATGCACGACAACCACAGCCACACCTGTGTCTACATCGTTAAGTACCGAAGCAGGTAGAGGTCGAATTAGAAAAAGACACAAATACGCTCATTTTACCCACCTTATCCTACTATATTAAATCAGGTGTGTGTGTGTGTGTGTGTGTGTGTGTGTGTGTGTGTGTGTGTGTGTGTGTGTGTGTGTGTGTGTGTGTGTGTGTGTGTGTGTCATCTGAAAATCATAAAAGAAAACACGGCTGGACTGATCTCCACCAAATTGTGCATACATCATGGTAGTACTCAGGGTAACCCCCCACCCACCTCCAGACGACTTGCTAATGTTCCCGAAGGGAGCGGGTGTTTCGAGTTAATTCCAAATTCTTGCTCAAACTTTTAAGTGCCACAGAAATGATTCGATCTCTGTCTTCTACCACCCCCTTTATGGTATTGCACCCACTGCTCTTTCTGTGCTTTGTCCGCCACCCAGGTTTCTGCAGGGCGCACGCGGTCTGCCAGTAACCCCTTTCTGGTGAAACTCTCAAAATCCAGAACCACCGCTCACCTCCGGTCATTCATTCCTCTTTTTTCCCATGTATGGAAGCAACTTCCACATTCTCTTCAATCTCACTCTTCTCTCCAGGTTTTCAAGATAGCTGTTCACCACCATGTCAGGTCTCCACCACATCCACAACCATGATCTTTTCTACCTCCGTTAACCCTCCCCAAACCTACCGATTTCCAAGTTTCCAGTTTTTCCTCTCTGCGGATGTGCGGCTGTACCCATGACCCATGTTGTCCCCCCTCCCCCCCACCTATGCATCCTCCCCTTCCCCTCATTCTTTCCCACACCCCATATATATGTCTCCAAGTCTCCCTCTATTTTGTCTCTCATCCCTGCCGTTGGTGTTCCCCCTCTCTCTTTCTACTGTTATTCTGTTATGTCCTGATCCATTCTATGTCGGACGAGCCTTGGCTCCTCCACGAGCCCAGATTTTGTATTAAAATTTTATAAAAACAGCACCAATGTGCTACATATGCTTGGACAGGACCAGCCTGTGCCAATCACTCAAGGGATAAAACAGCACTAAAAAAAAATACTGTTAAAAACAATAAATTGCCTTGCACCTGGGAAAAAAAAAACACAAAATCAAGTTTGGAGAAACTTTTCGAAACTCTGCGATGACGTCCAATCCTGTTCCATGGGTTTCAGAGCAGCGAATTTGAAAATGGGATTGCGGTTTGCGGAAACAATTGCTGTTCAGATGTATAAACAAGGAGACGAGTGCACATGGTGGGAAGGAATTTGGTTCAATAATGTTCATGCCTGGGGGAGCGGAAACAAAGCAAACAAGTTGCGAGGTCCTCATGCTGTGCCAGGAAGCAAATCTCATTTTGTACGTCTCGTGACCCAGCAACAGGTCGCCAGAATTCAAGGTCACACGTTTCATCGGGCGACTCGAGGTGCGAAGTCCGTGTTGGACTTGCAGGCCATCTTTGGAACCGTTCATCACAACCAAAAGAAGTGGGAAGTGCCAAAGGAAGAGAATTCACTGCTCAATATGTGGACGCAACATTGCCAGGCTCACCAATCACACAAGTTTTCCAATCCACAACCACTGACCAGTGACGTGTCATTGTTATTACAAACATGTTGTTTGTGGCAATGGAGAAACCAAAATACCATTAAACCATAAATTGTGACTTCACGGGAGCAAAGGGGACAAAGCTAGTCCACTCACAAATCAACAGAACCTGTTTCTCCAGAACTCGCTTTGTGTTGTTTTGTTTTTATTATATGCCACTTTCATGAAGATTTCATCAGTTCACATGGATCATGCACCATGCTCAGTTATTGCATGCAAATAGCAATATGACACACACACACACACACACACACACACACACACACACACACACACACACACACACACACACACACACACACACACACACACACACACACACACACACACGATAGAGCCTGTCGAGGCTATCACTAAGGGAATAACTCAAAGATCTCTTCATTGGACAATTAAGGGTCTATTTGCACGAATCGGAATAATTTCACACCAGGAACTGCCACGGGTTCACACAAATGCTTTCGTTTGCACCGTACACCGTCTCCTTCCCCTTTACGAATGAAAGAGCCATCATTATAATAGATGGGCCACCATTACATTGCACTGAAGTTTCAGTCTGTTAAATTACATACACACATACAAGGAATCGTGACACTGGATGGGGGCCATTTGGCCCATCACGCCTGCCCTGTAGATAATCATCATCTTTTGCCATCGTTGGCCTCAGTGCAGGGCGAGAGCCTCTTCAAGATGGCGTGATTTATTCTAACTTATTCATCTCTGATCAAATTAAATACGAACTCTGTAATCCTAAAATCGCTGCTCATCTCCACTCATTCGTTCGTCCTTTTTCCCCGGAGGTTGAATCACCTTCCGCAGTCTCTTTAATCTTATCCTTCCCTCCTGGGCTTCAAAACAGCTGTTCACCAGCATCTCAGGCCACCCCCAACCCCCATCCAAAACCATGATCTTTTCTACCCCCAATAAGCCTTTCCAAGTTTGCAGTCCAGCATTTACCCCACACAAATGAAGTGAACAGTGGGGTTAAGAAATAGGTTCACTTCTGTCTGTCTGCCTGTCTACGAATGTCAGTGTATGATCGAGGAATAACTTATTTTTGATTGAATTACATTTTGAACATAAATCAGAAAATGAACCTGCAGTTTAACATTACTTTGGCTCTGAATTTGTCCTGATCACGCTTGTGCGGAGAGGAGCGAGATAATTTGTTTTAATCCGTCTGCTTGCCTGGCAGTCAAACAAAATTGAAAATCATTCCAAGCAGGAAAGTTACTATTTTTATCATCAAGGTCACAAACACAACAAGAACGAAGAACTAATGCAACATCTTAAATATGGTGGTGTGAAAGACACTGCATCAATGGCGATAAACTTCCGGATTTTTTTACAACCTTTACAACCATCATCAGTTATGGACGTGGCTATGCCGCTGATGCTGTGCCCCTATTACCAGTACACTGGGACTCATTTTGCCAACCTTGGAAGGATGACAGGCTGAGTCAACCCCACCGGGTGTTAATTCAGCGGCCAACGGGGCTCAAACTCAGGACCCTTGGATCCCAATCCAGCCACCCTAACCATGAAGCCAACACCAGGCTTCAGGTGGTATACAAGACACTGCATCAACAGCGGTAAACCTCCAGATATATATTTTTTTAATACAACCTTTAAAATCATTATTTTATTTCAATTTAATTGTAGACCTGAACACTGCGTGGGGTAACGTGTTCTACGAATTCTCTAGTTCCTTCCTGACTTTGCAGCTGTATCCATCTTCTTCACTCCCTGGGTCCTCCCCTAGCCCTCATTCCATCCCTCCATTAGGACCATACTCTGTGCAGAGCATCAGTATGGAACAGTCCCCTGGGTTATTGGACATAATCCTGGATGGATTGCCACTCCGACGCAGGATACTCGAATGGCTTGATCATCCCAGCAAGCTGTTACTTATTTTGCTGACCACAGAAGGATGATTGGCTGAGTCAACCCCACCAAATATTAATTAAATGGAAAAAGCAGGATTTGAACTCAGGACCTTAGGATCCCAAGCCCACCACCCTAACCACGAAGCCACCACTCGGCATGCCATCATTCCATATTTGTCCAAGTCTCCCTC
Source organism: Eptatretus burgeri (assembly GCF_056783735.1). Taxonomy (NCBI): domain Eukaryota; kingdom Metazoa; phylum Chordata; class Myxini; order Myxiniformes; family Myxinidae; genus Eptatretus; species Eptatretus burgeri. The sequence continues at coordinate 11,125,175 of NC_140965.1, read as the reverse complement.
CATTTTTGTCTCTGTTCCCTGCTGTTAGTGTCCCCCCCCCCCCTGCTTCTTATCTTTCTACCATTAAATTACAGATCACAGGATCACCGTTCCATGTTCCAGCTCCTTCACGAGCCTCGACATTGTATACAAAAAAAACCCAAAAACATCTCTCGATCCCACTTTCTCCTTCTGCCTTCCTCACCTTCGTATCCAATTTCTCGGTTTCCGTTGTCATCAACTTTGTCCATTTGTCATCAGTTTGCTTCACCAGATAACCAGGCCGCTCCCATTCCCCTGTTTGATTGATGTTTGTAATCTTGGTGCAATTTCTAATCCAATTGTTTATCTTTCTGTCTCATCTGGGAATATCAAGCACACACCTTTCGTTACCATGCTCACCTGGTTGGTGCAAGGTTTTGCTTGATGACCTTTGTCAATGACCGTGTTTCAAACACCGGAGGTGATAGTTAGTCGGACACGACATTAGACTATTTTATTTACATTTGAGGCAATCAGATCATTGGTACCCCACCTTGCTCGTATTCTTCATTTTACTTCATCAACGTTATTGCGATCCGTTTTTCATGACCAAGCCACGAGATACATCTCTTCGTCCACGTTTTCTCATCGGAGGTAGTTTGACTCGTGACAATATAATATGACTATAAAGAAGACTACTGTAGTTTTGTGCTTATTTCCCTTCAATGCAACTTTGCCACTTTCTTGCTTTAATTCATTTATTATTTCTTCCAATTAATTTGCATTTCCTGAAATGACAATAATATTGTTTGCAAATCTTCGGTGGTTTAGCCTTTCCCATGTATATTGACTAGCGGGCGAGAGCACCCTTCTCGACCCACCTTCGGTGGGCGATGTGCTGCGGTGCAGTCTTGGAAATGCACTTTATAATTATTGTCATTTTTTGAAAGAAATTTTATTGATCACAACATATCATACTCCACATCATAAGATAAAGGAAGGTGATTTGTAATACAGGCTACCACCAAAAGTGGCGCTATTCCCACCACGTGTCAATTTCGGAGTTTCCGTGACGTCCACGTTTGCTCCGTCAGAGCGAGAGACAGTAAGATACCTTTGTTGTCCTAATCTAGTTTGTGTCCAATTTCCTCCTGGGCTGTATTCAGCAGTTCAGCAGAACATGGTATCAACAATTTGCTGTTAGCAAGGTCTAAGACTCGTAATGGAGTTGCCTCTCACACATGGACAAGCAGAGGAATACACGAGACACAACACAGGACTGTTAGACGAGACAAACGCCACAGCCACTGAGCTTGGAGGAAGTGATGTCACATCTCAGGACACTCTGTGTACCAACGACGTCACAACAATAGCACCGCATTTCTCACCGTACTGACCAGTGCATTTCTTAAGTCAGAATTTCCTCTTACACCTGGATGCCAACTGCTCCCTTGCTTGACGTTCAGCATTTAAAAGGATAAGAGCACGGCCGATCACCATTACTCCCCTTCCATCGGAAATCAGATGCCTTTCTTGTGGAGTCAAATATAATAATTGTGCCCTTGTTATAGATGATGTAGGTGGTGTTTGAGGAGGTATCATTAATTCCTTGTTGGACTTGAGCCTGTACGATAGCTCAGGTATTTCAATCCTGTCAAAAGGCATTTCAGCCTATGATTGCCAAGTAAAAGACACTGATATCTCACAAGCTTTCTCAATCAATTTTCCGACTGTATGGAGATCATTTGCGGTGGAATAGCCACTTCTGAATCCAGGTTGTTATGTAAGGTTGGTCGAAGTCTTGGATTGCAGTTAGTCAGTCCATAAATCCTTTGGTTAAAAAAAAAACAACTTGAAAATGTTGGAAAGCAGACTAATCAGGCTATGTAGCTTATAAAATCAGCAACCCTTTCCCTTTTTGTGAATGAAAACAATGACTTCATTGCACCAATTATCTGGAATTCTTCTCTCTCTGATTCATTCTGTGAAAAGTTCACCCAGCTGTCTCCTTGCAGCTTACCCCCCATCTTTGAGAACGTCAATTAAAACTTCATCCTCTCCTGGGGATTTATCCCCTTTTCATTTTCCAATGATTTGTCCATTTCATCAAACCCAACTGCAAAGAATGAAAAGTTTACGCTGGTTCTCAAAGGTTGTGCTACTTTTGCTCTGATGATGCATATACACATTATATATATATATATATATATATATATATATATATATATATATATATATATATATATATATATATATACACATTGTGTAAGCACACGAACAGTGTTTCCCCATTATCTCAGGTCACTCACCTGCATTTGATTATTTATATATTTATTTTCTGGGGTTTTTTTTCCTCAATAATTTCTATTTTCATTTACGGATGCTTTCCGACGGTTCTTTTTTGTTTTTTTTCCTGGTGTATCAGCTTCGACGTCCATCGGCACACAAAATTACCATGCCTCCCTATTGTCTTATGCCTGGTGTTGGCTTAATGGTTAGGGTGGTGGGCTTGGGATACAAGGATCCTGAGTTCAAATCCCGCTCAGCTGTTGAATTAATACCAGGTGAGGCTAACTCGGCCTGTCATCCATCCGATGTCGGCAAAATGAGTGCCAGCATGCTGGTATCCTGTGTCGGAGTGGCAACCCGTCAAGGATTGTGCCCAATAGCCAAGGAGACTGCTTAAGCAGCACCAACGCTCTGCACAAAGTATGGTCCCAATCCCTTCTCCTCCTCCCATTGTCTCAGGTCACTCACCTGCATTATTATTTCCCATTTATTTCTAAATGTATGACGATTCTGTGATTTTTTTTTCCCAGTGTATTGGCTTCAATGTCCATCGGCACACAAAATTTCCATGCCCCCCCCCCCAATGTCTTGGGCTGCTCAGCTGCATTTTTTAGAATTTACTTTCATTTTCATTTATGGATGTTGTCTGACAATTCTGTGATTTTTTTTTCCAGTTTACTGGCTTTGATCTCCATCGGCACGCAAAATTTTCAGCTTTCTATTTCACCCAGAAGGCACCGATCTTTAATATCAGTGTGAGTGGTTAGAAATAGCATATATATCATATTACACACACACATATATATGTATATATATACATACATATATATATATATATATATATATATATATATATATATATATATATATATATATATATATATATATATGTGTGTGTTGCTATGAAAATGACTTGGGTGTTAATCTTGTACCTTAATACCGAGTTTGAGAATTCTCATGTGATTTTGTGGAGGTAATCAGGGCATTTTAACCTTTACAAACACTTACATTGCCGGTGTCACGTTGGCGACAAAATGTTGAAGCTGTGAATGGAACCATTCACAAAATTATCCAACATGAAATGGCAGTGTATGTATTTTCCAATTTTAATCACTGACGATAGTTCTTCTTCTGAGCAGACCATCATTGTATACAAGGTAAACATGTACAATGTGTCACGGTTCACATCACACTTCATGTTGAATTCCCATTTCTTCCAACACACACTCCAAAAAATAGCTCATTTTAGGTGAGGCATCTACGAACCCATCAGAGATGGATTAATTATTCAGATGATATATCCTAATGATTGTCATTACAAGTGTTTGTAAACCCCAATTAGCATCAATAAGAATCAGATGTTTAGTTAGATTCCGTCACCCTTTATCCTCGTGTCTGTCTCCTTTTCCCATCTCCCATCCATATTTATCGTAAAACACCCCGTTGTCCTCAAGCACCTCAACATGGAGACTCGTGTGTTACTCCAGGCCTCTGACACGTTTTGGCAACATGGCTGTTCAATGTGTGCCAACTCACACTCAATAGTGCATGCACAATACCCACGCAGCAAGAGGCAAGAGGGCTGTCTATATAAGGCAGGACAAAGCACCTCGTGCACACGCACAACCGGGACATTCAGCCACACAAAACTCTCAGAGAGCAGAAGCCCAGCCAGCAGCACACAGCCCAGAGCACCAAGCCATTGGTCACTCATCCAGAGATCGAGCCACAGCACAGGATCACCAGAGAATGCTGCATGGCTGGCTCAATCGACAGCCAAGGACGAGACTGGTCCGCGAGAGGAGTCTGAGACAGTGCCTGCGTTGCCGAAAAATGTTCCTGTAATTGCATTTTTCGGTATTTGATCTTTTGATGCCGCTCCAGGGGTGTGGAGCCAAAATTACTGTTCTTGCACCTTCTCGCCATAAATACCAAGTTTGGTGAATTTATGCCCAACCGTTTAGGAGATAGCGTGATGGACGGACAGACAGATTGAGCCGATTACAATATTACCCCCCCCCCCCATTATTTTTCAAAAAGTATGGGGATAATAAAAAAACAAATAAATAAATAACTGTAAGAAGATAGGAATGAAATGGACATTAAAAAAAAACATGACGAAATTGTGCAACTTTTAAAATGTAGAGTTCCGCAGTTGAGGAACGTTGCTAAAGGATGCAAGTTCAATAGAGGTCGTCATTCCAGTGCGAGGGAATACCCGAACATTCCCGTAGTTACGCTATAGCTTTAATGCCGGAGTGTAGTGTCACAAGGTCCGAAAGGTGTTGATGTTTGCAGTAATGTGATCAAATTTCTAAGGTTGAATTGTACGCTTGCTGCCATATTCCAAATGGGTTGTGGGGGCTTGAGAGAACAAGCAGACAGGCCTGCCAAAATAAGTTGCGGTAATTAAAGCACAATGTTATGAGAGCGTGAACCAAAGTTTCATTATTCCTCCAAGTTTAGCAGATTTGGGCAATAGTGTTCAGAGAGAATAAAATTTGTTTACAGATTTTAGGAATGCACGGAACATATGTGTGTGAGTGTGTGTGTGTGTGTGTGTGTGTGTGTGTGTGTGTGTGTGTGTGTGTGTGTGTGTGTGTGTGTGTGTGTGTGTGTGTGTGTGTGAGACAGAGACAGAGACAGAGAGACAGACAGACAGACAGAGAGACAGACAGACAGACAGACAGAGAGACAGACAGACAGACAGACAGACAGACAGACAGACAGACAGAGACACAGACAGACAGACAGAGAGACAGACAGACAGAGAGACAGCGAGAGACAGAGACAGAGACAGAGACAGAGAGAGACAGAGATATGGGTCCATACTAACACGAAGGTTGGAAACAGAGGAAGCAGAAGAGATCAGATTGTGATTCGAGAGTTTCACTACCTCAGACTGAAGCTTAAGGACAGATGAGAGGCCCAGAACCTTAGTATCATTGGGTTTGAGAAAGTTAATGGATATCCATATTTGAATTTGAGAGAGACAGGAATTCAGAATTGCAGAAGAGTATGTCATCACGTCAAATGGACGTCCATCACGTCCATCTAGGTATCATCAGCATATCGTGTAATTGAAAGCAGAGATTGAAATGCTGAAAAAAAAACACATTGTACCAAGTTAATGCAGAAAAAGAAAATAACAAAAATGTACCAAGAAAAGATCCCTGGGAAAGACTGACAGACATGAGAATTAGGCCTGATGAAGAGCCAGCCTTGTTTACATTAGACGTGCAATCTGCAAGATAAGATTTAAACCATTCAAGAACACACTCAGGGATACCAAAACTCGGGTGAAGACGACCAACTAAAATATGGCCAACTGTGTTAAAAGTAGCTGGTTGGTCCAAAAGTATTAAGATCATAGATCCACCTTGCACTATCTACCAATTATGATCTTCAGGAGAGTAGCTATGCAACCACTTGAATCCAGACTGGAAGGCTGTAAAAGAGAATGCTGCTGAAAGTATTCCAGAAGGTGATAATGTCTTGCAAGGACAAAAACTGCACATCGTCATCAAGTGTCATCCATCACACAAATGCATTTCCTTCTGTATTACTACAGCACGTCCAGGGATACCGCCGTCTATGGCAAAATGAAGATGTCCCATCCTTATTGCTTTAAACGAATGCTGCAGGTGCCCAGCTTAAATACTGCCGAATGATACACCTCCATCCAAAAAATAAATGGATATATATATATATATATATATATATATATATATATATATATATATATATATATATATATATATATATATATATATGTCCACGCACGACCAATACTGGGCACCTGCACAAATATATACAGTGCCTTCAGAAAGTATTCACACCCCTCGACCTTTGTCACAGTTTGTTGTTGCAGCCTGAATTTAAAATGGATTAAACTTCATTTTTTGTCAGATTGTCACCAATCTCCACAAAATCCCCCATCACGACGAATTGAAAATGTTTTTTCAGAAAATTTTACAAATTAATTATAAATGAAAAGCTGAAATGTTTTGCATCAATAAATATTCAACCCCCTGAGTCAATACTTTGGAGAAGTGCCTTTGGCAGTGATTACAGCTTCGAGTCTTCTTGGGTATGTCTGAATCGGCTTTGTACATCTGGATTTGGGGAGTTTCTCCCATTCTTCCTTGCAGATTTGCACAAGTTCTGTCAAGTTGGATGGGGAATGTCAGTGAACAGCAATCTTCAAGTCTTTCCACAGATTCTCAATGGGATTCAAGTCTGGGCTTTGGCTAGGCCACTCAAGGACTTTCACGTTCTTGTTCTGAAGCCGTTCCAGTGTTGCTTTGGCTGTATGCTTGGGGACATTGTCTTGTTGGAACGTAAATATTTGCTCAGTCTCAGGTCTTTTGCACTCTGAAGCAGGTTCTCCTCAGGGATTTACTTGTATTTGGCTCCATTCATTGCTCCCTCTATCCTTACAAGTCTCCCAGTCCTTGTCGCTGAAAAGCATCCCCATAGCATGATGCTGACACCATCAGAGAGAGACAGAGACAGAGACAGAGACAGAGACAGAGACAGAGAGAGAGACAGAGAGAGAGACAGAGACAGAGACAGAGACAGAGACAGAGACAGAGACAGAGACAGAGACAGAGAGAGAGGTGGGGGAAAAGGAGTTAGCAAAGAAAATGTTATGCTTTATGAACAACATGCGCGCGCGCGCACACACACACACACACACACACACACACACACACACACACACACACACACACACACACACACACACACACACACACACACACACCTTGGCCGATATCGACAAATCTTCAGGAATTGGCAGGTTGGAGTCAGTGTGATTACCGAGTACAGTGCGTACTGTATACAACCCAGAAACTTTTAGAATCTTTCACCCTTGTTTTGGGGGAATTTCAATCAACAAAATAAAAGAAAGGAGAGTGAGGAAAGGGGGGGGCTAGGAAGTGGTGGAGAGCGAGGTCTCACCACACGTCGTGATACACTCTGGAAGGGGGAAGGGAGTGAGGAGGATGAAGGAGAGAGGGGGGGTCATGGGGAGGGGAGGGGGATATTGTAGGTTGTCAGCAAGGCTCAATATATGGCAACGTCACCAGAGAGGTATAATAATCAATAAAAAAAAAATCTAAAAATGCACATTAAAAAAAATAAATGAACACCACAGAGACAGGGTTGAACCCCAAAACAAAGAGAGGGGCACCCTGGGCGAAAAAGCAAAGAAGGATGGGAAAATGTGGGATGGGGGGTGTCACAGATGATTATCAGACGGTAAAATAAAAGAGGAGATTAGGGGCTTCAGGAGACTTTGCAGACAAACAAGGAGCATCCCAGATGCCAGCAACAATGCAAACTAGAAGCCTCAAAAGGGCTTTCCAGAATCCCTTGCTCGGTGCAGATCCAGTCATGAGTTCGAACGAAGGGGACACGAGATTATGGCTCAGATGATGAGGCAGCCACCCAGGGTGCTACATCCGGTTTCTGGCCTCTATTTTTATGGTGGCACGCCTATGGGAACACCAACTCAAATGATACTTTGTATTAGGCAATGCAGAACTGGAAACTCAACCAGTAAGACAGAAAGAACCACAAAAAACCCACAAACCCCCAATCTGTCAGCCTGCCCTAAGAACTTTCAACAGAACCAATGTTCCGCTGTCGGCCCCTATGGGCTAGGTGGCTGTGAGCAGCCTACCACCTATAAACTTTCTAAATGTAAAGGAGAAAGTCATACTGTCTTTTTCAGAAGCAAATTCATGTCAGGAGGTAGCAAGGCCTATGTGATACAGCTAACCTGCATTTGCAACTTTGAAGCTTTTCAAGGACGAATGTTTTGCCATAGTAAGAAGTAAGTCGAAGCCTCTGGGTTGTGCCATTTGTTCACTCAGCACTGATATTTCGTACGTGTCAGAGACAAAAATAACCAACAAATCACACAAAAGACCACTGTAAACATTCCCACAGAACATGGCAGGCACTTGTTGTAGTGCATTCCTCAATGCCATGGAACTGTCACTCAAGCTGAGGAAATTCAATCACCAGTGCAGGTTCTTCACAGGCATCGTGAGTGCACAATGTCCAAATCACAACTCCCCGATGCAAAACCTGTTTTACCTGTGATCTTGGTGTTGGGTATTAGAAGCATACATCACTTGGCTCACACACCTACAAAGGTAAAGGGTGATCTATGTCGTGGTGCAGGAGGAGGCGTGAGGCTATATTGAGAAAAAAATTTAAAATGAAAAAGGAAAGACATGGGAGGATAAGCAAGAAAGAAACAGGAGTTAAAGGAAGTATCAGTGGCATGAGAAGAGAAGGGAAAGATGGTGATAGCAGGAAAAGGATATGGTAAGGAGCATGCTGCCAAATTTGCATACTTGATAAAAAAAAAAGATGGCCCCACCCCATTGACAGGTGACAAACAGTTTCCATGTGGGAAATCGCACGATTCACAAAACTGGCTGCAGTCGGGAAGATCCCTATTCAAAACTGAAGGCACCACGACCTGGAATAGTTGTTCAGCAGGCAAGGCTCAGGGTTGACGTTTCGACCATCGAGTGCTCTTCACCTGGGACCAAATATAGAACAATGGTCAAAACATCAGCCATACCAGCTCAGTCTTGCCTGCTGGGTAGCTATATACCAGTTGGTGGTGCCTTCAGTTGAAAGTGCTCTCAAACGCAATGGATGAGTATATCATAAATCAAGTTCGATTGAAGCATCAAAATGCCCAAGGAATGTTGCAAGTCATCTGATTATTCATACAAGCTCCGTAAATATTGAGGGTGGAGCACGGGCCTCGGGGCAGCCTTGTGGGGGAAAAAATTCCCTTCAGCGAAAAAATACAAACAAAAGTCAAGGCCTCTACCGCACCACAAGCAAATGTCATATCAGTCAGCAAATGGGTACAGCTCGCCATTGACGCCATCATATGGAAGTTGCCATCAAATGACTCAGAAGCATGCGTCATGTAGCATACCATGAAACAGGGAGCATGGAGGAAGGAACACGGGATATACAAACTCAAATGGCGAAACCCGTTTTGGGAAGGAGGGCACAACACATGTCGTACAAAGCATTGAAAACAGACATCGTTTTGCACCGGCCTTTGCTGACATTGAGCGCGTCCAGGGAACTACATCTCTCCCAAGTTCTGTGGTTGATAGTGCGATAACTCAGGGTGTGATGGTAACCCAGACAGATCTAGTCCAGGCTAAGAATTCCTCTGGGGTTGAAAAAAAAAAAAAAAGAACAAATCTGCAATGTCAGAGAAACCAGCTCGCTGCACCCCAGAGCAAATTAGGACTAGTTGTCTCCATTCTACGTAGGAGTTGGATTTTTCTTTCCCCACTAAAACAAAACGAAGAAACATGTGCAGAGATCACATCGACACGCAAGGATCATTTAAAGTCGGACCAGATGTAACGTGCGGGTAGTTTTCAATTTTTATTTTTCATAGAAGGGCAACCAGCCAGACCGGTTGGCAGGAAGAAAGCTTCAGGGTTAATTACCAACCACAAACCGGTTCTTTAAAGCCACCCAGGCACCAACAACGTGAAACCAATGTTGTTCAGTTTGGTGAGTAATTAGTTCGTTCATGACACTCCTACAACGAGCTATCAACACATCGATACACGAGCAGTTCTTGGATCGACTTTACACATCTGGTCATTAGCACCCTCTCATGTCAACACCCCCCCCCCCCTCGTTCGGGCTTCCTCTGTACACACCCTCTCCCCTTAATACATTCGTTGTTACCATTGTCTTGATATCATCAGAACAATCATTGTTGCCAAGAACATTTTGTTAAAAGTACATGCATCTAATTTGATTTTCTATCCTGAATAAAGTCAATAGTGTAGTAAAGCAGGAGAGCGATGACATCTGACAATGATCACATTGTCTCCTCATTAAAAAACATAATTAGGAAGTTTTGGTTTGGTTTGTATCGTGGTTAAAAAGAAATGCCCCCTTAAAAATTATTCGTGCTTCATAATATCACAGGCAAAGAACGAGAAGGGCAATCGGTAGAGCGCATACCTCCGCCACGCAATGCCTGATCCACGCGAACATGTCGGGCCCAATACATTTTTGAAATATCATGCTAGATATCGTTTTTGGCCCCATCTCTCAATGGTGAAGAATCACTTTGTAAATTAAATAATTATCGTATGCAGATCCGGATTCGGATCTTCACCAAAATCGAATCAATTCGTCCTTGTCATACACACGTGTCCACCAAGTTTCATTCAAATCCGTCGATAACCTTTTGAGATATCATTCTATATATTGTTTGTGGCCCTATCTTCTCAATGGTGAAGAATCACTGAAAAAAATTCTTGTAATCGGATCTGGTTCCAGATCTTCAGCAAAATCTAACAGGTTCGTCCTTGTCACACACACACACCCAACCTGTCCACAAGATTTCATCCGGATCCATCCACAATTTTTTTGAGATATCCTGCACACAAACAAACCAACAAACGGACAGACAGACAGAAAAGGGTGAAAGCATACCCTACTTCACCTTTGGTGGCAGAAGTAATAAGAACGGCACTCAGTAGAGCGCATCCTCCGCCAGGCTGAACAGTTTACGTTTTGTATCCACTGATCGGTAGGATCTGAATGCGGAACTCAACCAAAACGTAGTCGGCTTGTTCTTGTCGCATACCAAACTCATCCACCAAGTTTTGTCGTAACTCGTCCACAACTTTTGAGATATCATGCTCACATACAAACAGACAGGGTTAAAAACATAACCTCCGTCCCCCTTCAGCGGCGGAGGTAACAAACCAGGTAAATGATAAGGTAACACAGCCTTTCATGAGTCCACAATCGCACAGCATTACGTGTTAATACGATATTGCTGTGTTACATGTTTATATATATATATATATATATATATATATATATATATATATATATATATATATATATATATATATATATGTAAAAATTTTTTGGGAGAATCTCGGAAATTGCCAAGCTATGATGGAGGTGGGTTTGGAAAATGGGGAGAGCAGAGAATTTGGTTAAATTGGATGAAACCGGTTTCGGTTCAGTCAGAGATGTAAATTCTGGAAATTAATAAATAATTCACCATAAACAGACAATCACTTCCTCCAACTACACACAATGTGACAAAAGTGCAAGTTGAGCAATTTTCTGCAAAGTTTGTCCTGTACCTCATGCCTGTCGAGCATTGTCACCATAATAACGAGTACAGTACAACTGCACCAGTTTCAGCACCACATAGGGCTGACATGATGGCCTCGAGGTGGTCGAGACAGAGTTTGAATCCCGACCCAGCTATCAACTGTCATCCTTTTGTTTCACAGTCAGGGCGATTCATCAATGTGTGAGCCGCCTCTTGGATTGACGTTAAACGGACGTCCCATCTGCTGGCATTAGTTGGTGGACGTTAAAGACCCCACGGTGTACTTCGTGAAGAGTAGGTGAGCTAGCGCTGGCACAGTGAACAAATTCCAAATTCCTCTCCAAACCAGCATCTCTCCAAATAATTACAGCGATGAAAAGGGAACCACTAAAAAAAAATAAAGGTACAAACTTTAAACGAATAGGAAAAATAATAAAAATAATAAATGGTTCGAAAGAGCTGTCGCAGAGAAGTCCACAGTGGAGATAACTGCTGGCCTCAGAAGGGAGTCTGGACGGTGCAAGTGGGCTTTTCGACCAAAAAAAAGGGGGGATTAATGAGTGGAAAGAAAGACAGAGCTATGAGAAGATAAGAGGTTGTCAGAAGGATGTCTGTAGCCCTGATTGTGCAAAAACACAGGACAAGTGTTGCGGTGAGGATGAGAAACCCAGAAAGGGTTGGTTTAGCAGCTACAGGTCTCTGTGGATTATCAAGGATTCACAAAAGTAGGGAAGGGCCTTGCTCCAAGACAGAGATAATGTGTGAGAAATGGTTCTGCTTGCAGAAGTTTTGTAAAACCTTTCCAACTACACCCTCCCCGTCTCCTGCCTCCCCCAACCGCACCCCACTCCACCCTTGCCTCATCCCAGACTCTGTCCTTATCACATCAGGTCTTCACTATCAGCAGGCCTTTCCAACAGGAATGCAAAGCAGCAAAGCACAATGTTATTATTTATAAAAATTCGAGCAAACAAGTCATCTGCTCCACACACTTATGATCTCTTCCCCCGCTAGTTGTGCATGGGCACTGTTGGGTTTGAAGGTAGTGGAGTATAGCGGCTGAAACCCGGATCCTATCCAGGTTCCTCCTGATCACTCCGTCTTCGCCCTTTACTTCTTCGGGTTCCTTCTTGGTCTTCCATTTCATCTTCAGTTATCGCATTGGACTCGATGGATACATTATTTGCCTTCGACCCAACACACTCGGATGAAGACGACGAGACGAGAGGGAATGCAAACACATTACGGGAGTTACGATCGGCAAAGCGAGTGGATATATAGAACGATGGATTGCCAAGGACGTCCTGACACTCGATTCATCCGTTCTCAAGAAAACAAACACAACTTTAAAATGACGATGAACTGAGGAAGGGCTAAAAGAAGGTATGCTCTTGGTTCTGCACAACTCGCTGCGTTCACTCAACAGCAACGACTTGATAAACTCAGACATGTGGCTCATCTCAGACTTCAGCGCAGACAGGGCTGACACCTGTCTGGAATTTTTTTTTGGCAAAACCAAGATCACAGTGACTGTCAAACTACCAACAACGAGGGATGAGGAGGTGGGGGATTAAAATCAATAACAAATGGTCCGTCTCCACACAAGCGCAAATATTTATGACACTTGAGAAATCAGAGCAAGACAAGCAAATTGCAGTGCAGTTGTACAATTCCAGCTTCAAACAGTTGACAAAATTGCAGCATGATTTCTGTATGATGTTGGTGCCGCATTAAATAATATCTGTGGAGTATATGAACAGCTATCGCATTGTGGTGTTGAGCTGAAAGGGGAGCGGGAGGGGTGGTGCAACACTACATCTTGTATACGTGATGGCAATTTCAGTGTTACTCGGTGTTGAAGTCCCGTGACTGTAAAGCCTGTCTTTTTTCCAGTCAAGAGTTTCAGTGGATCAATTTTTGCATATATAATATGTGAATTCACCTGGGAGGACTTATGAGAGGAGCAGGAGCAATCAGACTCTCAAAGGGAATATTTCGAGCAGCGGTGCAAGGCACATTATGTTGACCTTGTGTGAGCAGGAGGAAGGTGAATTTGAATGCTTGTTTTCAGGTGTAAGAGCAAGGAATCTAAATGGAAGACGCAGGGACATTGTGCTCTTGTCGAGCAAATCTCCGCTGGAGATTGATCGTTGAGCGATGTTCCGCACTGGACCTGTGCCCCGCCTCGGTTATCGGTGGACGGGCTAGTTTATGCCGAGCCACCCACTGAGCGTACACCCGAGGTGGTCCTTCATCGTCCGGATCGCTGGGGCACGCACTCCACCTCAGGCCTGGGATGCCGTTGAATTTGAGGGATTTAAATGCGTCGACTTTGCCATTTCTCCACATACCTGCCATTCTGGGCTCCACACAAGCTACTCGACAAAATCCAGATTGTTAGCCCACTCTCTCACATGGCCAAAGCCATTGCATCAATTGACATTTCATTCCTTTAAGGTGCCAGGAAAGAAACAATATCAATTCTCTTGTCATCTTCCTGAAAACCGAAAAACGGTCCATTTCAGTCCACTGCAGGATAAAGCCTGACCTCGACAAATACTGACCGTCGTCACCTGAGTAAGGTCATGAATTTTGTATCCATAGTCTGAATTTGTAGTTTAGTGAAAGTATAACCACTCGGCTATCCTTGCGACTAGTTCTCAATGAGATGGTCCTCTGGATGGTTAAACTTGAGTGGCAGATAGTCTGAGCTTGCAGCAGTATTGTGCAGATAGATGACTCTTTTCAAAAGGTAAAAGGAACACAGCAGCATGGGGGGGGGGGCAAGGGGGCAGAGTTGAACAAAAATTAATCCCATGTACCAAGTGTGAAGCCCAATGCGATATTTGTCTCCTGACACCCACAACCTCATGAAAGGCCAAGAAAGGTTCAAGCAGCCTTTTATGGCAACGTAAGAGGCCAAAATGTTCAAAAGAAGGAAAGAACCTTCAAAAAAAATGTAAATAAACATTATTCTGGGATTCTCCCTGCCAATCACATCCAAATCTACTCCTTACGATGTATGATAAGATTCAAAATCATACATAATTTGGTGTGTGTGTATGTGTGTGTGTGTGTTCGACACTTCCATGCACATCCAAACCTCTGGATGGAATAAGTTGAATTTTGGTGGGTGTGCCAGGGTGGTTTTAGGTGTTAAAAACAAATTCAGTCATGGGGCTTGAGGAAGGGGAGATGACACAATGATGTCTGTGAACGTGTACCGTGTAGCACCACTCCTTGTGAGAGAGTGTATTGCAAGTCTTTGGGGTTTACAGTATTATAATGGTATATCTGTATGAAAACATCGAATGGAAAGCTACTTGGCCAATTTACATATGTGCTCTGTATTTTAGGCACTCTTAAACCACTGGACAAAATAAGTTGAAAAGTGCTGGTTGTACTCTGGGTATGCTGGAAATGTTCCACCAAGTTGGGATGGCCACCTCCAACATAAATTTTTACTTTTATGTTAAAATGGGGAATTATCAGACGAAGCAGGTGAATTATCCAAACTGCTAAAGCACTCCCGGACACAATAGCTTGAAAAATGGACGTTATCTCAAAAATTAAAAAAATTAAAAAAAAATCAAACCCCTGGAAGTTGTACAAATAATTCGAAGCTACACCAAATCTCTGTGTTAAAGTATAATGAAAACTAGTCATCATAGATGTGGGGAGGAGGGGAGGGATGCGTTGACACATCCATGACGTGTCTGTGGGACAAAATGCCTTGAAGCTTGGTGGTTGTACCCAGGGTGTGCGTGACAACGTTATGCTAAATTAGGTTGGTCATCTCCAATTTATACACAAATTGATACCGAAGTAGAAGATGGTGTGATCCTGTAGATAATTTCGTTATTTATGAAATTGATACTTTTGATGAGGCATGTGGTCGAATCAGCACAAGCTCATCTGATCTAAATGTCTTAAAGGCCCTTATCATTGGGGCCCAGATACAAGTGTTATGGAAGACCATTCCAATCAGTGATCTTTTGATTAAAGAATAATTTTCTGATGCTTAATCTACTTCTCTACTGAAAAAAATAAATAATTTCAAAAAAAAAAACTTCCATTCGTGGACCTCTCGTGGGTTGGTTTCTTGCCTTAACAAATAAACGATCCCAAGAAATCCTGTCGTCGCCGTTTAAAATTTTGAAGACCCAGGTCACGTCATCTCTCTGACATCGACAGTTCAGCAAGTGCATGCCCAATCTCTTAAGCCCGTCTTGATATGGTAGATAGCTTATAGACGGCACAAGCTCAGCAGCTCTGCTCTGAACCCTTTTCGGTTAATCTGTGTCAGAAACAAATGCAGGACCCCATGCCGGGTAACCATATTCAAGCTCAGGTCTCCCAAGGGACTTGAATAACAAGGGAAGTATAGCGACACTAAGGTGTCTGAAAGCTCGTTTGATCACTCCCAAGCTCCTGTCGGCCTTGTTTACAGTTGCGGCAACATGCCTGCGAAAAGTGAAGATCCTTGTCGATAACGATCCCAAGATCCGTTTCTTCTTGCACTGGTTGGAGCATTTGATGATGCAGTTGATAATCTCCCCACTGGTGCTGTTTCCAAGATGGAGCACTCTGCATTTGTGAGCATTTAAAGGCAAACGCCATGCACACGAGCAATCTGCAGCTTGAAGCGAGCCTCGCTGCAGCAAGTCCGTTTGAGATTCTGGGGATGGCTGTAGATTTGTGTCATTTATTGCATACATCAAGGTGATGCTTTTACTTTTATGTCGAAATGGGGGCATGTTGTCCAAATTTGACACCCGTCAGGTTCTTCGTTTTGTTTGATCTCAATGCATTCTCCTGCACCGCTGGTCAGAATGTCTTGAAAACTTGAGCGGGCCTCCCCTACCCCCTTGCTACTCCCATAGGGAGCGGGTGTTTCTCGTGTTTAGAATTTCCAAAAATATAAGCCGAGTGGGGATGGGGATTTTAACCCACCCCTCCGTACCCCACTGTTCACCAAGTTTTTCATGTGGAACAAATGGCAAGCACATGGCAAACTGCACCGAGGTACCCACGTGTAATTATTGATTTTTAAAAAAAATTCCATCAAGATCAGCCGTTGGTGTCAAAAGTGGAGATTACGTGTACTGCGTTAGGCAGAATCAAAACACAGGCTTTCAAAATCAACATGTAATCATATCGAGTTAAAAACACACCTCCCGAGCTGACACCTTCCGTTGCCAAATGTACTTCATCTTCAATATCCTGAACGAAACGAGTTACCCTTAAAGTTCATCACCGTTATGGTTCTACGTATGAGAGGACCATTGGAAATGAGTTACATCATCCACGGATGCTCCAAGAGTGGTTATTTTAATTTGACGTCATCACTGTATGTACGGAAACAAGAAGCTTATAGAAGAGCAAGTTTAAGTTGACAGTAGAGTAGCGAGGCAACAGGTGTGTTCATCCAGCAAGGGAATGAACAAACAGGAAAGGAAGAGAAATCAGGGAAGGAAACACTGAAATCAACACATACTGCAAGGGGGTTGGATGGATGGGGGTCATAAAGATCATCAGTCAGAATGGGGGATGTTGAGGTGGTGGTGCAACGCCTGCTTGAAGCCTTGGATGGAAGAGTGAGGAAATAACAGCCTCTGAAAAGTGGTTCCACAGACGGGAGAAGCGAGAAACAGAGGAGTTGAGGCGTGCAGTCAGCCTGCACTTTGGAAGCTTAATCAGGAGGGGGTTACTGCAAGAATGCATGCAGTCTGGAGTTGCTGGAGAGGGCAGAAGGAGCAATGTTGGATAATAGATGGCAGAAAACAGAGAGACCGTCAACCTGCTTGGGGTGTGAAAGCAACAAACCTTGTGCTTCTGCTTCATCATGGGAGATTCCAATTACGTTGAAATCTTTATATTCCAATAACGTCCACAGAATCCAGGAATGACAGATGTGATGCTGGGATGCCAGACCATAAGGGAGAGCAGTACTCCACCGAGCTATGGACAAAGGCTTTGTAAACCGAGTAGCAAGGAAAGACTTGGATCGATGGAGGATCCCCAGTCTGCAGCAGGCTTTGGAGACCAGCTTTGTTGTGTGGTTGACCCAGGAGAGGCCATGGTTGATGATAAGGCCTCAAAATCCAAGAGACTGAACCTCTTCCAGTACTTGACCATGGAATTAGATAAGGTGGACCAGTTTGAAGATGCATCCAGAGAAAGGTTTGTATTTGACGATGCATAAAGCCTGTGCTTCATTTAACGGTGAAACTGTTGCTTTATTGTTGAGGTTTTTTTTGTGACAACATGCATGCGTTTTTTTTGGGTGGGGTTTTTTTGTTCTTCTGGAAATTGGCATTTTATAAACACCAGAATGTGTTTAGCCCCTTCCCCACCCAACACTGATTTTTGCAGATCCAAACTTGGGCAATAAATATACCTGCATCAGAATATAATTCAAGAGGTGTTTGGTTTGACTCCAATGTACTTTGAACCGTTGGACATAACTCTTCTTGCATACACCAGCTAGCTATCATTTTGTCTGGGCGTGACTGTGCCGCTGATGCTGTGCCTCTATACCAGTACACTGGTACTCATTTCGCCAACCTTAGAAGGATGATAGGCTGAGTCAACCCCACTTGGTGTTAATTCAGTGGCACTCAAGACCATGAGGTTCCAAGCCAGCCACCCTAACCACTAAGCCAACACCAGGCTTAGACAGAACAAATTGAAAACTGATGGTTATACTTGTGGTGTGTGCATGGGAGGATATTAGGCAGTATTAAAAAAAAGATCATCGTCCCAAGGTGTCAGGGTGGGGAGAGGACCCCCGATTCGCCACAATGTAAATAGCGCCACTCCCTCTGGGAGAGGGTATTACAAGTCATCCTGAATCGGTAAATTCACCGATTTACAAGATTGTTTTGAATCGATGAAACGCCTGGGCTGGCAGGACAGTTTATAGGTACCCACACTCACCTCATATCTGTCTCGCCTGGGTTCGAATTTTGATCGAGCTACAAACTGCCATCCTGGTGTTTCGCAGGCAAGGCGAGGCGTCGATGCATTTCCTTAGCTTTCCCCTTCCTCCCTCTCAATATCGACAAGGAAAATGGACCCCAACTCTTGCACCCCACATTTGTCGATCTCTCCACTTCAAACCTACCCTCGCGAACCAACCCACGTCTACCACCCCCTGACTGTCGATTATACCAAGGTCAGTGCAGGTACCTTTTTGTGTTTTGCTCGAGCCTCAAAAGCCAACAGTCCACATTTTCAAACGTACAACACAAAACAGATAAAAGTTGTTAAGCAATCGCTGTGGGGCAGAGTCTTCAGCATCTCAAGAGGCAAGCAAATAGGACACATAGAGCTCTTACTTGGACAGCACTTCACGCCACATTAGCCGGGGTTAGGCAAGGTGGAAGAGAAGACAGAAAAAAGATTTTTATAGCGCTACGGTGAAAACAAGGCATTCTCTCCCCCCAAATGAGAGCACGTAAGCAACAGGTGCCAGGAAGGATTCAAATAAACCCCCATTTTAAGGATGCAAACAATACAAATGACATAATCTTAAAGGTTTGTGCAAGCCTGAGGAGCAAACAATACATGAAGAATTCCAAAGAAGCTTACAGTGATAGGCTGTGTTGTCAGACCTGGAATCACCGAATTACCTGGACTTCTTGATCGGCTTGCCCTCGTGCACAATGCAAGTTGTGGGCAATCTAAGCCCTGGCCTTGTGACGGCGAGGTTCACACTCCACCCATCCCTCGGGTGAAAATGAAATAAATGGAATTACAAAAAAAAAAAAAAAAAGTTACTGGACTGCCCTTTGTCCTTTGCCTGGAGATTAGAGAAGCTCTCAAGCACAGGGCGTTGCAACGACGCTCCAATCAAACCTCCCTGTGGGTCTCGGCTCCCAAGGAGACCGGCTGGAACGCAATCAGACACAGGCCACCAACACAACCCCCTCCTTTCCCAATCCACCTACCACCCCCACCCACTCCGCTTGGCAGACCCCGGCCCATTCACTTGCCTCGAACACCACCCTTCTCCAACAACCAGCACCCTACCACAAATGTCTTCACTATAATGGGCCTTCATTACATCTCCCATGCTCCTGTCTCAAAACTACTAGTCGCACACAAATCGACCACACGGCAATCAATTGTGGTGCAGATCTTGCCGTAGATTTAGGTAGGGTGTCGGATCTTTGGTTTTTTTTGAAATTGATGGAAATTAAAAAAAACTTCACGAACATGATCCAAACATAATGAACAACATGCAAACAAAGGTTCAATCAAAACCGTTCAATACTTTCATCTCAGCTCAAGAATGAAATGTTGCAACACAGGTACACAGGTGTGTGTTCAGTTACCATGTTTCTTGCAGAGCGCTCACCAACTGCTTTTCGCACTCCATTCAAAGGAGCTAGCGAGATGCTTGGTAGCTGAACACACCCCTGGTATAGCAATTAGTCAAATTATGGGTGACTTAGCAAAAGAACAATGCTTTTCATTCGGCAGACAATAACAAACAAGATTTTCTTTCGCCAATAACCAACACCGAAACGTAATGTTTGTGCAAAGTTTGAAACTTTCCATCGAGCAAGAGGCAGAAGAAGCATTGTTATGTTCAGTTTCAGAATAAATACATTAATAACTCGGACAAGGTGGAAGGTTGGACGGTGTCGAAGGCTAAAAGGTAGGGGCCAGATTGTGGGTCCACAAAGAGAGCACAATAAGCAGGCGAAGGTTGAACCCGTCGTTCGGCCAATCTTGGTGCACGACACGCGGTGAAAGCCGATAACTGTGAGGCACAATGGCGTGAATCAGTTACTGAGCAACCAAGAGGAACATTGCTCCCTCCCCAACCCCTTCCTACCCCATGTGACTGTACTCGAGAACACGGCGAAACTTTGCTGAGTCTAAAGTTATCGTTTAATCGAGTGCATTAACCAATCGTTTCTAAAGTGTGTGAAGCAGCAAGACCACTTGTCCCAAAGTATGAGTATGTACCGTACAAGATTGCTTTAAAAAAATAAAGAAAAAAAATTACGATAATCATTAATTACTAAATACTGTCATGTATTGTTCATCGGTACCAATTTGTTAGTACTTTTACATCATGAACTTTGTTCCATTTACTTGTTCAATCAATGGCAGTAGTGTAGTTTGCCCCACACCACGGATCAGGCTCTTGGACCTCTTCCTCAGGGGCCTGGCGTTGAGGAAGGCTGCAATACAAGTGTGACGCTTTCCTTCCTGGCAGCTCGCATTTTACACCGTCGTGTTAATCACTCACGAACTTGAGTTTCACTGGAGTTAAACGCAAGTTCACCGGAGTTAGGCCGCATTTGCAGCCCTATCTTCAGTGACGCATTTCCTCTCTTGACTCATGGAGTTTCGTCCCACGTGCCACGTTACAGCTCTATCTTCAGTGGGTTTTCACTCCTTTCAAACGTGGGACAACTATGATCGCTCCCCTTTTGTTGAGCAGCTTATTCCCATGGACACTGGCCATTCATGACACCCGAGTCACCGAGTGGATCATATTGTTTCATGGACGCGATGCGACATTGGTCCGCTGGTGATATGCCATTTCTTGCTTCTTATTGAACTTGTGACTGCGTTCATCTGCACTCAAGATTAACAGTGTATGGGACACCACTCAGACTGGACGAAGTCATCGACCTTTAGCAGCGAGTCGAAGACGACTACTCGATTTTCGATAATACAAAACAACACTTGCACGGTGCACCCATTGTCATGACAATCTGAGCAAGTTTTTGCCCAACTTGCCTAAATAAAAAAATTACACTGCTCAACCATCCCAGTTTAATACAAAGATGTCTTTGAACTATTCAAGAACAGCAAAGCACTCCTCCAGATGGAAATTTTCATGCAAAACAGCACGTCACATGGCTGATTATACATGGTGTGAAATGCAAATTTCTGAATTGGAGGTAATGCTTTGATGTGGAGGAAAAACTTGCACTTTTATGACCAGAGTAATAAATCAGCAGAGAGAAAGGAATGAGCAATTGAGTACAACAAACTGCACCTTCACATCAATTTCAATGGTGTACGAGCAGAATGAGATGCAGACATTTCAACATATATATATATATATATATATATATATATATATATATATATATATATATATATATATATATATATATATATATATATATATATATATATATATATATATCATGGTGTATGCTTTCCATCAATGTTAACTGAACTTGCTCCCTTTTGTAATTTTTCTCCAATAAAACTTCCAAATTGTCCTTTTTTTGAAACACCCCGTCTGCAAATTTACTGGCAAATACCACCTGTCACTGTGCTGATGGGGAGAAAAAGAGAAGAGAGTGAGGAAGGAGGGGGGAGTGAGGAGGGGGAGCAAGAAGAGGGGAGCAATAAGGGGGGAGGTGAGGGGAAAGAAGTGTGAGGGGAGGGGAAGGAGGCATGAGGGGAGGGGAAGGAAGCACGAGGGGACGGAAAGCGAAGGCAGCGCGAGGGGAGCGGAAGGGAAGGCAGCACGAGGGGAGCGGAAGGGAAGGCAGCGCGAGGGGAGCGGAAGGGAAGGCAGCGCGAGGGGAGCGGAAGGGAAGGCAGCGCGAGGGGAGCGGAAGGGAAGGCAGCGCGAGGGGAGCGGAAGGGAAGGCAGCGCGAGGGGAGCGGAAGGGAAGGCAGCGCGAGGGGAGCGGAAGGGAAGGCAGCGTGAGGGGAGCGGAAGGGAAGGCAGCGCGAGGGGAGCGGAAGGGAAGGCAGCGCGAGGGGAGCGGAAGGGAAGGCAGCGTGAGGGGAGCGGAAGGGAAGGCAGCGTGAGGAGAGCGGAAGGGAAGGCAGCGTGAGGGGAGCGGAAGGGAAGGCAGCGTCAGGCGAGGGAAAGAGGAGAAGGCAGCGTGAGGGAAGCGGAAGGGAAGGCAGCACGAGAGGAAGGGAAGACAGCATACCGGGGCGAAAGTGCTCTCAATTGTCGACTGCGAAAGTGAACTTGTTGATGTTGCAGACTTTGGTTTCTTTGAATCCGCATTCTCAACCATCACTCATAGTTACTCTCTCTGGTGTTTGGTTTTCAAATGTTTTAGCACACTAGACATATTATAATGACTAGTGCGGGCCCGTAGGTGCGGGCCCGTAGATGCGTAAACAACGACTGGATTGGGGAATTTTTTCACCCCCTCTCCTCTCACCCCCCCCTCTCTCCCCCTCTCTCATGCCAGTACCCTCTCTCGTGGGTGAGGCGTACCAGTATGTGCAGCTTCGTTCCTTTGCTCTCGTAAACGACGACTGGATTGGGGCATTTTTTCAATTAGATCGGACCAACCGTATCATAAATGGCCATAACTTGGGAAACACCTGGGAAACGTACTCAGGTCCCCAGCATCAATTGTGACGTCATATCAAACGAAGAAGAATTGTGACGCCCCCTCTCTCGAATTGTGACGCCCCCTCTCTCTCACCCCCTCTCTCCCTCCCCTCTCGCCCCTCTCTCTGTAAATGTTTTCACAAAAAACAATAAATAAATAAACATTAATTGTGACGTCATTCCTGATGTCATAGCACCACATCTTGTCATTGGTCGACAGATAAATGGCCGTAACTTGGGAACCGCTCATCAGATTGATATCAAACCTCGAAAAGGCACATCCACGGGTCCCCAGCAATATTCCTGGCAAGTTTCAATCAGATCGGACCGGCGGTCGTCGAGAAACGGCGGTCGCATACAGACACACAGACACACAGACACATACAGAGATTGCTGGAATTATAGATAGATGATCAATGTCTATTGAACAAAGTGAGCATGGAAATTTTGGACCGTCTTCTTTAACCTTCCGGAAATAGATCTAAACTGCACTTCTGGACCTTTTAAACGACATGTCAAAACGTTATCAGTCGATGTATTGCCTATCCATCCATCAGCAAAGCAATCAGCACACTTTACTGGCCGACTCCAAATGCCTTGCCATTCATTTACAATGTACATGCCTTGGGGCGTGTTTCGTTTGCAAGTGACTTGCGTTTGCTGCTATATTGCAAACGCGATGCCCCAGGGGCATGTTCCTCGTCAATCAATACATTACCAGGACATGTGTAACCGGAACATGCCCAACAGGCACGGACAAAAAAAAAAACCGCTTCTTTTTCTGAAGTAGGAATTACTCGGAATCAACGTCGATTCCAGTTCATGACTCGATTCCTTTCGATTCCACGGTTGACATTGAGTACTTTAGATTTGATTCCGCCCACCACGATTAAGCACTCAAGCAAGCACTCCAACAAAACGGTTGATAATAAGCAATGGCTGGCTGGGTCATACGAAACACCGTCCAGAGCCGACCGGAGACGTCTGGAGTGTCAAACAATGTGTGAATTGGATAAGTGAACACTTTGGTCGTAAGAATTGCTGCGAAGTTTAAATTTTGAAATTCGGTTTAGTTTAAGAGATTCAAGAGCTTATCACATTTCAGCTGTAATGCTCATAAATGTCCAGAATTGTATGGGGATGGAGGGTGGAGGGGGACTGGGAGGAAGTGGGAAGGTGTTTGGGAGGAGGCAAGGATGAGATGCAGGGAAGGGAAGGCAAACGTGCAGTGGAGCATTAATTACGATTCATACCGTCTCATCAAAATGATTTGGCATAGCTTTATCATTAAGAAACCATTGCAGCCTATTCCAAGTCGAGCATTGTTGAGCAGGCCCCAAAAAATGGCGAATTAAGACCCTGCAAAGGGACAGATGGCTGACAAAGGGACTGACAAAGGATGAAGTTTTGATAGAGGAAATAATTAAATAAGGCCATTAATTATCTTCAAAAGGGGTGTTTTAATTAACCCAAACACCCAATTTTCACTCTTGCACTTCCTTGTAGTTCTCCAACTATGCATGCAGTTCCAAGCGACTTGGTTTCACGGTTTTCGAGTGATGGAAGACACACACACACACACACTTATTAGTATAGATACGCGCACTCGCGTATGCGCATGCACGCACACACACAAACTCCATAAAGTCCTTGTACAACTTTGAACTTTTAATGGATACATTATAGACTATAACGGCACTTGGTAGAGCCCATACCTCTGCCATGCTGAACAGTTTACGTTTTGTATCCCAATGATGGGCCTGATTTGCATCCAGACCTGAACCAAAATCGAATTGGCTTGTTCTTGTCACCCATCCAACTAGTTTGGTATAACACATCCACAATGTTTTGGAATACTACCTTTCATTTTTGGTCCCGTAAAGACCAATTCCAAAATGGTGGAAAACCACATAAAAATTACAAAAAAGTCTAGCATTCGGATCTTCACCAAAATCGAATCAATTCGTACTCATCACACACCAAACCTGTCTGCCAAGTTTTGTCCGAAACCGTCAACAACTTTTGGAAATATCCCGCTCGAAAACAGACAAACAGAAAGGGGTGAAAACATAATCTCCGTCCACCCAGTGGTGGATTATTATTTTGGCAATTGAGGCCGAAGCCTCAGGCCGCATACTTGAGGAGGCCCCCAATGAGCTCAGAAAACAAAATCACCCTGGTCTTCACTCCTCAGCACTGAATAAGGAACCTCACAAAAAAAAAATATATATATATATATATATATATATATGTTGGATTGATTTTTAAAAAGCATTTTTGATAACAATTGCACACATTGCAAAGAGGGAAACAGGAATACCATATTATTCATACATTGAATGCCTTTGCAACATGGATTGAAAGATGTCTTTGCTGATGTGGAAATAACTTTTTAACTGTATTTATGCCTCGTAGTGTCAAACTGTATTGGCGAATGCAGTTTTTCAAAGCCGAGGCATATCAAAGAGCAGAGGAGCTCCTTGTGAGCCAACAGCCATCCATATCTAGTACCCAACTGTGTCTGTGGACGTCCTCCTGCAGTTGGGTTACTTTTTATTAGGAGGTTGGTGGCAGGATATGCACTCCGGCCACCAGAAAACCCTTCATTCTGCAAAACACACCAAAAGCAAAAAATAAATCTGAAAACCCACTCCGTGGGAGTACCTCCTGTGCAGCTTCCCTTCGCAGGGCAGCTCACCGGATGACGGGATTGGGGCAAAGCCTTTGGGACCCCAAATCTTTGATAGGAGGGAAACTATGGGGTAACCGTCCAGGGTCAGATTGTGGTAGCGTGTGTCGGGGTGGTGCTGAGGTGTCATCCATCAGACGGCGGTCTCCTTGGGTCAACCTGAGGCGGTCCCTTTGGGTGAATGCCTGGAATGTCCTATTCCTAAGAGAGGATGATCACCTGTCTCTGTTATCATCTCAGCTCAAGCGTTTGAACATTGGTATTGCAGCACTCTCTGAGATTCAGAGACCGGATTGCAGCGAGATCATGGTGGGTGGTAACACCGACTATTAGTCTGGTCACTCACTGATTGTTACCATGCCCAAGGAGTTGGAGCTGTGTCCAATAAGCTGACTCCAATGATGATTGAGATAACACCGGTCAACGGGTGTATTATGAGACTAAGTATTTGTCACTCCTTGCACACAATGGTGTCATTTCACTGGTCTCTGTATATGCTCCGACTGAGATGAGTGATCTCACCATGAAGGATGCATTCTGTGCCACGCACAAGTCTGTGGTTGATCAGTGCCCCAAGTGAGATACTCTTCTAGTATTGGTGGAAAACAATGTATTGATTAGAAGTGATAAGGATGGTTATGAGATATGTGTTGGTCCCCTTGGGTCTGGAACTGTGAACCAGAATAACACTAAGTTCTTTGACTTTGCAAGAAGTCATGGACTTAGGGTGGCAGGTTCAAGCGTGAATCCGGGAGAATGGTACCATCCCAGCCGAGGCTGGATGTTAGCAAGCTTAAGGATGAGAGGGTAGCTGAGGAGTTTGTGAACAGGATGAGTGGGGATTTGAGGGGTTTGAGTGCTTTGGGGAATCCTGAAGAGTTGTGGAGTGCCTTCAAGACTACCACCCTTGATGTTGCCAGTGGATGTCTTGGATTTCACTGAAGGGTGAAGAAGAATTTTGTCTCTCAAGGGACACTGGATACCATTGAACAGAGTCACAGGGCCAGGCTGAATGGCAGAGCTGAGCTGTTCAGGTTGCTGAGGCGTAAAACTGTACGTGCACTCAGGGTGGACAAGGATGCCGATGTGCAAGGAATCTGTGAGGGGGTAGAACATCACTTGTCGTCAAGTGATTCTCGTCCTGCTTACAGGGGAATTCACGCATTGCGTTCCTCCAAGCCCGTCTCTCAGTGTACTGTAGTTAGAGCCTCTGCTCCTGCCAGAGGAGTCCGAAGTGATGCCCCGCTGAACCGGTTATTTTGAGCGGCTGTACCAGGCTGATCCACAGCTGTTGAGTTGGATGTCAAGGTGTTACTATCCATGTTGCTGACCCTCCACTCAACTGTGATCCACCTTCATTTGTGGAAACACAGGCTGCGGTGAACCGGTTGAAATGGGGTAAAAGTTCCAGGGATGTGTGGCATCCATGCTGAACTTCTCAAGTCTGGTGGAAATGCTGTACTCGTGTCGTTGCATGCAGTTCTGTACTTTGCCTGGAACACAGGCATCATTCCAACTGACTGGAAGAGGGGCCTTGTTGTCCCTCTCTGGAAAGGGAAGGGTGAACGCCAAGACTGCAACAACGACAGAGGATGATGCGGCTCTCAGTGCCGAGCAAGGTCTTTTCTCGGATGATTGTTGATAGGGTTCCCCAACATCTGCTTGAGCACCAGCATCCAGAGCAGTCAGGCTTTACACCAAAAGAGGTCAACAATTGACCGTATCCTTGCTCTCCGGATCCTCACCGAACGCAGACGAGAGTTTCGGCAGGGGCTGCTTGCAGCCTGGTTTGATCTCTGTAAAGTCTTTGATTCAATGAATCGGGATGCCCTCTGGAGGATTCCTGGTCTTCGTGGGTGCCAGCAAAACTGATCAATCTGATGTCTGAACTATTCTCTGGGACTTAGAGTGCTGTGAAACGTGATACCATCTCTGACTTATTTCCGGTTGTTACTTCGTCAGGGGTGTGTACTGGCCCCCACACTTTTCAGCACTTGCATGGACTGGATTCTGGGGAGGATGTGGGAGAGATCAAGCTGCGGTGCATAATTTGGGAAGGTCAAGATCTCAGACCTTGATTTCATAGATGACGCAGTCATCTTTGCGGAGACTCTAGATATCCTTTTGGGGGCCCTCGAGGTGCTGAATGAGGAGTTGGAGCCGGTGGGATTACGGGTTTCCTGGGACAAAACGAAGATCCAGGCTTTCAATGACACGTTGGATTCTGCTATCCTGTCTGTACCTGTTTGTGGCGAGGATGATGAGGTCACGGAGAGATTAACTTACCTTGGCAGTGATATTCTTGCCTCTGCTGACTGTGAGTCAGAGGGCAACAGACGTCTGGGTCGCCACACCCCATGATCCAGTGAATCCATGACTGGGGAGTCATGGATTCAGTGGATCACGGGGTGTGGCGCTGCCGGTACCTGTGCGTGAGGACGAAAGTCTAAGTCTTTAGGTCCTTGATTCTTCCAGTCTTGCTCTATGGATGTGAGACTTGGACTCTGACCAAGGATCTGAGACGGAGATGCAATTCCTTTGGTACCAGGTCTCTTCGGAGAATCCTTGGCTCTCGCTGGTCAGACTTTCTGTCCAACGAGCGGTTGCTGAGAGAGACTCAAATGAGATTTGTTACCTGCATAGTTCGTGAGCGTCAGCTGCGGCTGTATGGACATGTGGCTCATTCTCCTGACACCGATCCTGCTCACCAGATTCTCTCAGAGGGAGGCTCGTGAGTGGAGGAGGCTGATGGGCCGACCACATATCTCGTGGTTGCAGCAGATTGATCAACATCTCAAGGATATGTGGATGGGCCAGGCATCTGCCTGGGGGATGGCCAGATGGAGGCCCTTGGAGTACCAGGAAAAGTGGACACAGTGACGCGCTGTTCAGGCGCATGCTCCCATACCTGACCTGACCTGAGGCATATAAAGGATGAAGCAAGAGCGGCTGAAGATGCTCTCACTGATGTACATAGAAAGTGGCGTTTTGCTTGAACTGAATTACGACGATATAATTCGATATTTTGCAAACCAGGAAGCTCGTAAAGCAAACTTTGGAATCTTTGGACTGATATCAAACATGACAGAGTGCACAGACCTGCAAATTTCCCATTTTATTTTGCATTCTCTCGACTCGAGAGTAAAATTTAGTTTATTATCTCCGCCACCAAAGGTGAAGGAGGTAACCTTTTCACCCCTTTCTGTCTGTCTGTGCAGGATATGTCAAAAAGTTGTGGATGGATTTGGATTAAATTTTGTGGACATATTGGGTGTGACAAGGACGAACTGATTAAATTTTGGTGAAGATCCGGATCCATATCCAACTACAAGAATTTTTAAAGTAATTCTTCACTATTGAGATAGAGGGCCAAAAACGATATATTGCATGATATCTCAAAAAGATGTGTATGGATTTGGACGAAGTTTGGTGGACATGTTGGGTGTATGACAAGGAAGAATTGTTTCAATTTTAGTGAAGATCCGAATCTGATAATTTTCAAGTGATTCTTCACCATTGAGAGATCGGGCTAAACCGATATATAACACGATAACTAAAAAAGTTGTGTACGGATTCTTATAAAACTTGGTGGACACGTGTGTGTGTGGCAAGGACAAATTGATTCCATTTTGGTGAAGAACTGAATGTGGTTCTGGATACGAGATTAATTTAAATTTTAAAAGTTGTTCTTCACCATTGAGAGATGGGGCCAAAAACCATATACAACATGATAGTTCAAAAATGGATTGGGTCCGATATGCTCTCGTGGATCAGGCATTGCGTGGCGGAGGTATGCGCTCGACCGAGTGCCCTTCTAGTTTTATACCGTTTTGTTTTAGCATACAACAAAATATAATGTATTCACTTTCATTCTCAATTAGCCGAAGTATCATCAATTAGGCTAAGCACTGTATGTGTAAATTTATTTGCATTATTAATAAAATTTACAGGAAAAGGGCCACAGAATATAATTGGCCTTTTCTGTTGGTTTCTCAATTACCTTAAGTACTGCATATGTAAATTATGTACAGTGTACATTTACATAATATTGTGAATAACAATCACACAAAAGGGCACATCAAACAAAATTAGGCCCAGGCCCCAAGTACAGTTCATCTGCCCCTGCGCTTCGGTGGTGGAGGTGAAAAACAATAAATGGTGCATGAGCATAATTAATCAAGTGTTCACCCAATACAGTTCAAACGTTAAAAAAAAATTCAACATAACAGCAATCTTTTGTCATACTGAACGTCGTTTAATCCGATTTTTCAACTTGTTGAAAATATTCTCCATTTGCTGCTGAATCATTACATGAAATCCATTGGTGATTGTGGCCCTAGGTTCATCCAACTAATGTCGTTTTGACAAGTCGACAACAGTTTTACATCGCCCCATAAAATGTAGTCCAATGGGGACGGCCCAGGCGGCCAAGTAATTGGTCCACATCTACCAATCCACTTGTCTGGGAAGACATCATTCAAGAACCATCACACATTCGAAGCATAGTGGCAGGGAGCCTAGTCTTGCTGGTACAACATGATTTGTGAAATATTGAATAGTCTTAGTTTGGGAACCAAATGCGGTAATTGCGGTGTTTGATTTTACCACTGATGTAGAAGTTGCTTTTCATCAAAAAAGTGTCAACTCATCAAGAAACCCAGAGTAATTGTGGATTTAACAATAACAACCACATTAAGATCAACAATAACAATAACAAGTCTGAAGACTACAATGGTTCACGAGCGGTATTTGACAATGAAGATTGTTTCAGAAGTCAAGGATGAGACAATGTGATAATTTTGACAAAGTTATAAAATGATCAACATGATGTGGTATGGGTGACAGGTTATTAGCTGCAAAATGTTGAAAACCCGGTTTCGTTCAACAACTTTCAAAATTTGACCTTTGCATAACCTTTAAAGGTCACGAAACAATGTTGTGGACATTAAAATAAGGAAACAGGATACGTGCTATAGCTTATTGGAGTTGGTTCGTCAAAGAAGGTCGAAAACCCGGTTTTATTCCCACAACCTTGAAAATTTGACCTTTGTGGCCTTTAAAGGTCAAAGGTCAATGATTATGACCTTTGGTGCAAAACTTCCTCTGGAACATTCCAGGAACAATACAACGTCATATAGGCTATATGGCATTTCACACTCCTTGGATTAATTATCCATACTTTGATGAAATCAGCGTAAAAACAAACTTGAAGGGGGCACCATGGGCAAGGTGTTCGAGATAGAGCAAAATGGCTTCAAGACTTTAGGTGGGGAATGACCTCAAGATTATGCATAAAAAAAATATTGTCATCCTCGCTCTCAAAGTTTGGGCAGTCGTATGATTTTTATGTCAAAATTCACAATTTTCTAAGTTTTTGACCTCGTGACCTTGACCTTGAGATGAAAATGAAAAATAGGACAACGAGAAGTTTTAGATTATTCATTTTGCTATTCAAATACCGAAGAACCCATTCCATTCAGTCAATTCCCTAGGAGAAGATAGATTTTTAATCTGACTACCCCCTAAAAATGGCTAATTTTTGGGAGTGGCTCCACCCACAATGGGCGTAGCACTCCCTCATCCAGGAAAACACAACCAGACATTGATATTGAACACATAACCAAGTTTCATCAAGATCGGAACAAAGTTCATGGAGTTATGCTCTGGACAGACAGACACGCAGACAGACATAATGAATATAGTGGTCACTCTGGCTGGCACTCGTGAACCAATAACAAGCATTGACAATTTCTGTTTTCATATGCCATTTACAGTTTCTTTCTATCATGTGTACACCTCAAAAGTTATAAACGTTCAAAGTTGTACAAGGACTTTATGGACACTCTGTATATGGCTCATTATCTCCATCTACACTAATAAATGTCAGTGTGTGTGTGTGTGTGTGTGTGTGTGTGTGTGTGTGTGTGTGTGTGTGTGTGTGTGTGTGTGTGTGTGTGTGTGTGTGTGTGTGTGTGTGTGTGTGCATGTGCATCTCCTCCATAACTGCAAAACCATGAAACCTCGCAGCATGAAACTGTAAATGCATACCAAGAAAACTCCAAGGAAGTGCATGACTAAAAACTGGGAGTTTTAGTGAATTAAAACACCCATTTTGAAGATAATTAATGGTCTTATTTAATTATCCTTTATCAAGGTTCATCGTTGGTCACATCGGTCTTAATTGGCCATTTTTGGGGCCTGCTTAACAATGTCTTAACCTGGAACAGGCCACAATGGTTTCTTTACGATGAAATTTCCCCACCCCCACTTTCCTCACTCATATTATCAATACCTACGAATTGCTGGGTACATTGCAATGCATATAAACGCCGAGATGCCAGCGTTTGTGATTATATTTAATTTCTGCACATGCCATAAGCTCTAGAATCTGTTAAACTAATAACTTCTTTAGTGACTTCAGCAGTAGTTCTGACTGCGAAAAAAAGAGTGTGTTCATTTGTCCAATTCGGATATCACTTGACATTCCGGGCATCTCTCGGTGCATGGTGTATATATGACCGAACAACGATCGCTAATCCCTTGCCTAGCCAGCCGTTCCTTATCAAACGTTTTGTTGGAGTGCTTCCTTCAGTGCTCAAGCAACTTGGCGAGGGCTCTACAATATTCGCACTGTCTATGAATAGGGTATATTGATAGACTTGAACAAAGTTCAGGGCCCACTCGCCTGCGTTTGGCCGTGTAGTTCCTCGGGCGGTGGGACAGGTCAGGTCAGGTCAGGTCAGGTCCGGGAGCATGCACAGGAACAGCGAGTCACTGCGTCCACTTTCCGCCGTGACTCCAGGGGCTTACGTCTGGCCATCCCCCAGGCAAATGCCTGGCCCTTCCCCATCTCCTTGAGATGTTGAACAACCTGCTGGAACCACAAGCCACATGTTCAGCCTATTGGCCTCTTCCACTCACGAGGCTCCCTCGCTGAAAGAATCTGGTGAGCAGGATCAGCATCAGGAAAATGAGCCACATATCCACACAGCCGCAGCTGACGCTCACGGACTATGCAGGTAACAAATCTCATTTGAGTCTCTCTCAGCAACCGCTCGTTGGACAGAAAGTCTGACCAGCGAGAGCCAAGGATTCTCCGAAGAGACCTGGTACCAAAGGAATTAAGTCTCAATCTCAGATCCTTAGTCAGAGTTCAAGTCCCACATTAGTAGAGCAAGACTGGAAGCACCAAGGACCTGAAGACTCAGACTTTCGTCCTCCTGGGCAGGTACCGACAGCGCCACACCCCATGACTCCCCAGGCCCGACCCAGACGTCTATTGACCTCTGACTCACAGCCAGCGGAGACACGAATATCACTGCCAAGGAAAGTGAATCTCTCCATGACCTCAACATCCTCACCACAAACAGATACAGATAAGATAGCAGCATACAAGATGTCATTGAAAGCCTGTATCTTAGTTTTGACCGAGAAAACTCATAATCCCAGTGGCTCAGACTCCTCATTCAGCACCTCGAAGGTCCCCAAAAGGATATCCAGAGTCTCCACAAAGATAACTGCATAATCTACAAAATCAAGGTGAGAAATCTTGAAATTCCCAAATGATGCATCGCAGCTTGATCTCTCCGACATCCTCCCCAGAATTCGGTCCATACAAGCGCTGAAAAGTGTGGGGGCCAGTTCACACCCATGATGAACTCCAGTAACAACTGGAAACAAGTCAGATGGTTTCACCAAACCTCACAGCACTCTCAGTACCAGAGTACAGTTCAGACATCAGATCAATCAGTTTGGTGGCATCCCACGAAGACCAAGAATCCTCCAGACGGCATACCAATTCACTGAATCGAACACTTTGCAGAGATCAACAAAGGCTGCAAGCAGCCACAGCCAAAACGCTCGTCTGCATTCAGTGAGGATCCGAAGGGAAAGAATACGGTCAATCGTTGACCACTTTGGTGTAAAGCCCGACTGCTCTGGGTCCTGGTGCTCAAGAATTATCCAAGAAAAGACCTTGCCCAGCACTGAAAGCAGTGTCACCCATCAGTAGTTGTTGCAGTCCTGGTGATCACCCTTCCCTTTCCAGAGAGGGACAACAAGGCCCCTCTGCCAGTCAGTTGGGATGATGCCTGTGTTCTAGGCAGAGCTCAGAACTGCATGCAACATCATGAGTGCAGCATTTCCACCAGCCTTGAGAAGTTCAGCATGGATGGCACAGATCCCAGGAGCTTTACCCCATTTCAACCAGTTCACCACAGCCTGTGTTTCCACAAATGAAGGTGGATCACAGTTGAGTGGAGGGTCGGCAATAGGGATAGTAACACCCTGACATCCAACTGAACAGCTGGTGGATCAGCCTGGTACAGTCGCTTAAAGTAACCGGCACAGCGGGCCTTCACTTCGGACTCCTCTGTCAAGAGCCCAGCACCCTCCGCTCCAACTGCAGCATACTGAGGGATGAGCTTGGAGGGACGAATGCGCAAATTTCCCTGTGAGGAGGACAAGAATCACTTTACCACAGGTGATGCTCTACCCCTTCACAGATTCCTCACACATAGGCCTCCTCGTCCACCCTCAGCACACATACAGTTTTATGCCTCAACTCCCTGAACAGCTGAGCTCTGCCATGAAGCCTGGTGCTGCGACTCTGGTCAATGGCATCCAGTGTCTCTTGAGAGACAAAATTCTTCTTCACACTTCAGTGAATTACAGGACATCCACCAACTACCTCAAGGATGGTGGTCTTGAAGGCACTCCACAACTCTTCAGGATTCCCCAAAGCACTCAGACTCCTCAAATACCCACTCAGCCTGTTCACAAACTCCTCAGCTACCCTCTCATCCATAAGCTTGTCAACATCTAGCCTACGCTGGGATGGTACCATTCTCCTGGATTTAAGCTGCAACTTCAGAGTTCCCACCACCAGCCTGTTGTCGGTATTGAGGAACTGAGCACTCCGGTAGACCATGCAGTTCTGGATCATCCTCCAGTGACCATCAACGAGCACATGGTCAATCTCCTTTGCCACACCACCAGCGTTGGAATACCAAGTCTAGCGATGAACTTGTGCACACTGAAACTGTGAACCAGCCACCCTAAGTCCATGACTTCTTGCAAAGTCAAATAACTTAGTGCTATTCTGGTTTATAGTTCGACCCATGGGGACCAACACATGTGTCATAACCATCCCTATCAGTTCCAGTCGATGCATTGAAGTACCCTAAGACTAGAAGAGTATCTCGCCTGGGGCACTGATCAACCACAGACTTGTGCGCAGCATAGAATGCGTCCTTCATAGTGAGATCACTTGCCTCAGTCAGAGCATAAACAGAGACCAGGGAAAGGACACCCAAGGAGTGACGAATCCTACGTCTCATAACACGCTCATTAACCAGTTACCTCAATTATCAGTGGAATCAGCTTATGGACACAGCTATCGCAACTCCTTGGGCATGGTCACTATCAGAGCGACCAAACCAATAGTAGGTGTAACCACCCGGCATGATTTCACCGCAATTCGGTCTCCAAACATCTGAGAGTTCTGCAATACTGATGTTCAAACGCTTCACCTCAGATGATAAAAGAGACAGGTGATTATCCTCTTCAGGATAGGACATTCCAGGCAACCACCCAAAGGGACTGCCTCAGATTAACCCAAGGAGACTGCCATCTGGTGGATGACACCTCAACACCACCCTGACACTTCCGCAATCTGATCTGGGAAGGTTACCCCATGGTTTTCCTCCCATCATCAATGAGTGGGGTCCCAAAGGATTTGCCACAATCCCGTTTTCCGGTGAGCTGCCCTGCAGAGGGCAGCTGCACACGAGGTACTCCCATGGAGTGGTTTTCAATTTTCTTTGCATTTTTCTTGTGTTTTGCGGTGGCTCACTCACTGAAAATGTGCAATTTTATTTTACATCACGTTTCCCCTTTTTGTAAGATCTTCTTCATTGTGCGACCCATCACCTCGGCCGAGATAGATACATTAAAAAAAAAATTAAAAGTTTCATTTTTTAAAGTTTCTTCAATGGTTTCATTAGCATGCTTACTTGAGTGGAGTGTTTAACATCTCTGGAGTTAGGAAGGCAAAATAAATTAGATGATTAGGATGAGTAAAAAATGTTTTCAGGTGTTTCAAAGCAATGAATCGCCACATCACGACAGGATAGCCGAGAGGTACACCCGCTTGCTCTCAGCTGTCTAGTCTGGGTTTGAATCCCGACCCAGCTATAAACTGTCATCGCGGTGTTTCACAGGTATGGTGATTCATCAATGTGTGTGCCATCTCTCAGATGGATGGCACATCTGCCAGAATCCCCCCCCCACTTCTTCACTCTCCTCTCCCCTCACCCTTCTCCCACCTCCCTCTCCCCTCACCCTTCTCCCACCTCCCCTCCCCTCTCACCCTTCTCCCACCTCCCTCCCCTCTCACCCTTCTCCCACCTCCCCTACCCTCTCACCCTTCTCCCACCTCCCCTACCCTCTCACCCTTCTCCCACCTCCCCTCTCACCCTTCTCCCACCTCCCCTATCCTCTCACCATTCTCCCACCTTCCCTCTCACCCCTCACCCACCTCCCCTCTCACCCCTCACCCTCTCCCTGCCCCCACCCCCTCTTTTAAATTCCCTAAGTTTATAATATAGATATTAAATGCTCCCACCCAGTTTTACATCAAACCCAGCGGTTAAAAAGAAAACGTTTCTGTTTGAGCGCATTTTATCACCCTTTCCTTCCCCTCACATTGCTTTCCATTCCCTTCATCCCCTCATGCAGCCTTCCCTCCCCCGCCCCTCACACTTTCCTCCTCCAAAACCCCCTCCCCTCTCCAGGCGGTCTCCACGTGCTGTATTCATGTACCTCATTTCGTTCAATCCTGTACTTTCCCTTCCCCTCTCCACAAGTCCCACTACCAAACGCAAGTCAAGAACCCCTCCCCTCACGCTTACCTCCTCCCTCCCCTTTCCACCCAAACCCCCCACCTCTTTATCCCCCTTCATATTTCCATCAGCAAAACGATGGGTGGTATCTGCTGGTTGTCAAATATACACTTTTACCACTTGAGCATTGCCTCCAGCTAAAGATGACTTGGAGCTTTTAGTTTTAAAGAAAATAAGTAAATAAGGAAAATAAAGATAAGTAAAGAAATAAACAAGAAAAAGATGTCGTGCAGACCATGATACTTGCAAAATCCAACCTCCTCTCCAAAGATTGCCATGGATACATCAAATTATCTATTTCATCAATATTAAAATTGGCAATTTTAATCAAAGCTCAGGTGAATCGGATGAAAATTTATTATTTTTCAGAATGAAATTGATGATTTTAGAAGTTTGCTCTCACAACTGCAAAATAGTTGCTTTCCCGATTCAATGATGGATGATGCAAATCCTGTTCAACCTCCAAGTTAATAGGATGTAAATTGACGACTTTTCAGTTGAAAATTGATGATTTTAGAAGTTTGACCTTTGACCTTTTGATCTCAAAAATAGTTGGCGTCCCAATTCTGTAACGTACTCTGCAATTGTTAAAATTTCAAGTAAATCGGATGAAAAGTGATGACTTTCGAAGGTTGACTTTAAGTTGACCTTTGTCCTCAAAAATAGTTGGTTTCCCAATCCAATGGTATGCAAATCTTGTTCAAATTTCAAGTCAAAAAATGAAAAAAAAAAATAAAAGAAAAAAAAAAACAAGGATGAAAAACGACCATTTTAGAAATCTGACCTCAAGATGACCTTTGACCTTTGACCTCAATCAATAGGCTTCTCAGTTGAGACTACCTCGACAACTTGGTAAAGTTTCATGACGATCGGTTTCGAATTGTGACCACTTGTTGGCGATAGACAGGATAACAAAATCGACTGACCGATATATTTTTTAAATCTTCCATTTTGCAAGTAATAAATACAAATGAATAAAATAAATAAATGATCTAGCATATGACATGATTGAGGTTCTATCGTTTCCTCCTTTAAAGGCGTGATGCAATCTCTGCACAATAATTTTTCTTTTTTAATTTATTCATTTTAAGGTCTGCCACATTATGATGTAGAATCTGGGAAAGGAAATGCATCACAGGTGGGAAGGGACAAATAGCTAGTCGGTGACTATCACTTCGATAACCCGATCATAATTAGGTCATCTCGAACTTGCTAAAGCCACAGCGTCGACTCAGCAGGAACGTGGTTGATCTTGCTAGACCCGATGCGTGCAGCATTCAAGCTTCAGTTGCTAGGATACAAGGATGACCGGGCATACGTCAAAACACTCACAGTCAATCTTGTTTGGCAAGATTTGCAAATAATCGAAAATTCTAAATGCCAAAAATGCATTGAAACCATTTAATCACAAGGAATTTACTGTACACAACTGTGGCATAAAAACTAGATACTGGATAGAGAATAAAAACAACATCAGAGGACTAGTTTAGGCCTTTATGACAACTTTGTGGATTTAATTGATTTCATAACAAGCCAATGAGAGAGTGACTTTTCAAAAATTTCATTGCACCATTAGGTAACGACAATGACACTCGGTAGAGCGCAATCATCCACCAGGCTGAACAGTTTACGTTTTGTACCCCACTGGGCCGGATGTGAATCTGGACCTCCAAAATCGAATCGGCGTGTTCTTGTTACCTAACCAACTCGTCCACATAGTTTTGTCATAACTCGTCGGCAATTTTTCGAAAACACACGAGTCACATCAGTTAAACCATTC
Organism: Eptatretus burgeri; assembly: GCF_056783735.1. Taxonomy (NCBI): domain Eukaryota; kingdom Metazoa; phylum Chordata; class Myxini; order Myxiniformes; family Myxinidae; genus Eptatretus; species Eptatretus burgeri. The sequence continues at coordinate 11,087,066 of NC_140965.1, read as the reverse complement.
TTTAAATGCAGCATGTAGTTGCGTGTGCTGTCAGACCCCGTGATTCGCGGAGGATACGTTCATGAAAAATGCCACGAATGCCGGGTCATTGCTTTTTTTTTTTTTGATACATGGCCGAGGCTCATGGAAGTGATAACACAGAACAAATCAGAACACAACATAACAAAGGGAACAGCAGCAGAAAGGGAAAACAGCAACAGCAGGGTAGAGAGAGAAAGTAGATGGAGATGGACAAACAAGGGATGCAGGTAATGATGAGGAGTAAGGGAAAAACAAGGGGTGGACAATATGGATACACAAGCAAAATCGTGTTTTACCAGTTTGTGATTTTGTCAAAAAAAAAGAGAGAGAGAGAGAGAGAGAGAGAGAGAGAGAGAGAGAGAGAGAGAGAGAGAGAGAGAGAGAGAGATAGATGTCTGTCTGTCAGAAGGATGAGAGAAGGCACGATGCATAGAGCAGAGTCATTAGCAAAGAGATAAATAGGATTTTCCAGAGAGTCGGTGAGACCATTGATGAAGATTAGGAATAATATTGGGCCGAGAACACTGCCTTGGGGTACTCCAGTCTTGACAAGGCGAAGTCAGTAATCCAAGAGTGGAGTTGGCCTTGGATTATATAGGCAGACAGTTTGGAGAGCAAAGCAGGATGCCAGACTGTATCAAAAGCTTGAGATATGTCCAGAGAGACGGCCCTGATCTCATGTCTGATATTGAGGACCTTCATGCATTGTAGGGAGAGTAGAAGCAGTCCAAGGTAGAGTGACCAGGTCTGAATCCAACTTGATGATCTGAGATGAGGCCCTTAGAGGAAAGGAATGATTTTACGTCAACTGTGATGATGGATTCCACGATCTTGCTGATTGGAAGTACAGTGCTGTAGTTAAGGGAATCTGTTTTGGCACATTTTTATGTAATGCTGTGATGTTAGCAGATTTCCAGTTTCCCCAGGTGGATATGGGAGACCAGTTCTGAATTGTTAAAATTAAAAAAAAAAAATTTAAACCCACGAATACACGAAGCATAAATGTAGAAGCAAGTCACACTTTATGATCCGCAGATACGCAGGGTCCGCAAAATATATCGGTTTTTGCCCTATCTCTCAATGGTGAAGAATCACTTAAAAATTTCTCCGATCCTGATCCGGAAGCGGATCGTCACCAGTCTCATAAATTCTTCCTTGTCACACACCCAATCTGTGCACCAAATTTTGTCCCAATCCATCCACACCTGTTTGAGATATCCTGTTTACAGACAGACCTAAATAGGGGTGAGAATTTAACCTCCACCCACCATTGGTGGTGGAGGTAACAATGCTTTGTGCAAAACAATGCCCTTTGTAAACGACTCAAAATAGCCTCAATTTGTTCCCTCGTTCACTTTTCAAAGGACTGGCAGGATGGCATCGAGTTATGCACACTTGCCTCAGTTTATAGCTGGTTTGGGATTCAAACCCAGATGAGAACAACTGTCATCCTGGTGTTTTGTAGGCTGGGTGATTCATCAGTGTGTGTGTGCTGTCCCTCGGATGGACGTCAAGCTGAAACACCTCCCTGTGAGCACTGGTCGTTGGTGGACGTTGAAGATCCCATGGTGTCTTTCAAAAAATATAGGCAGGTTATCACCAGAATCCTGAACAAATTACAAATTACTGACAAGTGAACGGCAGGCCTGCCCGGCCGATTCATGAAAGATTTGGGGGCAAAAAGGTCCCCCCTTGGCTTAAACCACAAAAGGGAACAATTGGGGCAGTCGTAGTATTGTTTCATGTCGAGGACAATTTAAATTCATAAGCACACTTTTGAGCTGTTAGTTTCAACCCCAATTTCAAACTGTAATACTCTACAATTCATCTCTCAAGTTATAAAACTATAAAAAAAAGTTATCAACTTTTTATGATTAAAAAAAGAATTTTCTTGTCGAGTTCCTTTTAATCGACTGCCATAAAAGGCAAATTCCTGTTGTTATTAATACTGTAGTCTGACTTGTGAGAAGCATACAGGATTAAAGGACCAGGCAGTAAAATAAAGAGAGAGCACATGGTCCATAATAATTGTATTTGTATACAAATCACGCACCTGATAAAGTCCCTACATCGACTCTACTTACTGCATGGGTCTCTGGCCAGAACGAACGCGTCGCAATCAGTCTCACAGAGTCTTCACAACCAGCATGGTCATCATCAACCGGGGTTCTCACAATACCATCCAACGCCTTCCCATGAACTCCCTACATTTGATGAGGTCTTAAAAACGCTCAAAGCTCGGAAATGTTTTGAAATTTGGAAGACTGGACAAAAGAGCATCCATTATAAAACTACTACGACTACTAGTCCGATTATTCCAACCTTCTTGTGGGGTCAGCAGGGGGAATTTTTGCTCAAAGTCTTTCACAAACGGGCTGGCCATGCGTGACGTTTGACGAGCTGATTTGGGCAGCAATTTGTATTTTGTTCAGGGTGCTGGTGAGAGCTTGCCTTCTCTTTGGGAAACACTCGGTGGGATCTTTAATGTCCACCAATAGTCAGTGCTGGCAGACAGGTCCCCCCCGGCTTAACGTCGTACATCTGACGGACAGCAAACGCATTGATGCCTCGCTCTGTGATGTATGTGAAACACCAGGGTGATAGTTCACAGCGAATCGAGATTCAAACTCAGGCTACACAATGTACCTCTAATACCTCTGAGCTATCCCAGACAAAAATAGCATTCCTTTCCTGTAGTAGGTCCTCTTACCAACTATAGTAAATGAAAGTAATACTCTCCTATACTATAGTTCTAACTGTAGCACAATTGCCTGGGATCCTTCCAGCCTTCATCCATTAGATATTTGCGATTTATTTTAATTCCTCTTCCAGAAACAAAACCAGGTCAAGAGTGAAGCTCGATTTTCGATGGGAGGGGGTGTAGCAATTTCCTGTGGACACCATACCTCAAATGAGGTATGTCCATTGATGGACCACAAATCAACACCGGTTCCCTCAATGCATCACCAAGCTCAGGAAGCATGACTGACTATTTTCATTCGACCCCATTTGGTCACCTTCATTCACTCGGACCGAATGTGGTTCAAAAATGTTGAAATAATTCACTGCACCTTTTGGATTCGAGTTCTCGTGCCAGAAAGCCATTTTCGATCTCGGCTCAGCCACCACGCCAACCCACCCTCAAACCTGTTTACTGACTCGGTGTATGGTACTCGGACAACTGCAGACACTAGTTGATCGTGACGATACCGGCGACGGCTCCACCTTGAAAACACCCCACTGGAGTTCTATCTGTCATGCAAAGTCCATCGTGGATTCAGTTTAAGCGATTGTGGTGAAAACAAACCGTATTTTGAGTGTTCCTTTTGCCACGTTTCAAGTGCATTTGCATCCATTGATAACGCAGGCAACCTCTGTCCCACTTCTCGGCTCCGTGCCCACTGTGGAAAGCAGTGCGTGCGAGCCTCGCACAAAGAATAATTACATTGCACCAAAAGCGCGACACTCGGGACATTATCGCTTATCCACAGAGAAAGCACTCCGTACACGCCATCCAGTGATCCGGGCACGTGCTTTACTCGTATTCTGCAACACGTTAAATTACCTACATTACATTTAAATCTTGAAGCTCGACCACACAGCACAACCAAAGGTCTCAAGGACCCGCAACCACGGAGCCAATCAAATTAAGAAGCTATCAAGTGACATTGGAGAGCTATATTGGGACTTACTGGTGCAGGTTCAAGGTGACTACTGATGTGCTTGAGACAGACGTGCTCCAATAACAACAAGACCTCAAACCACATCCAAATGGCAATTTTGAATGCATCCGGGCAACCATGGGGCAAAAGATGATCGAGGCTCATCGGCGAGTGAGATGACAGAGTGAACTCGAGAGTTCATGGAACACCTTACCCCACGCGCTCTTGAGAAACAAGCACACGGGCAGGGTCTACGAGCGGAAAATTTGATTGGTTGTGATGATGTAAAATGCCGGAATATTTTGTCCAAGTACTGCGAAACGGAAGGATTTTTGAAAGTGTCAATAAGGCGATTTGTGTTCGACAATGTTCAAGTGTATAATTCAAATGAAATAAAATAAAAATTTTAAAGGTTGAAAAACATTTTTTGGAAGTTTACCACCATTGATGCAGTGTCTTTTACACCACCTTATTTAACATGTTACATTAGTTCTTCATGCCTGTTGTTTATGTCCTTTATGATGTCCTTAAAAACAGTGAGTTTCCTCTTTGGAATGATTTTCAATTATTTTTTGACTGCCAGGAAGACAAACAGAGTAAAAATAATAAGAAGACAAACAGAGTAAAATTTCTGTCTGTCTGTCTGTCTGTCTGTCTCGCTCCACGTGTGCGATCGAGATGAATGTGAGCCGAAGTACTGATAAACTACAGGTTCGTTTTCCAATTCATGTTCAAAATACAACATTTAATTCAAATAAGTAGTTCCTCGATCATAAAGTGACTTTGGTAGACACGAGACAGACAGACAGATATGAACAAATTGCTTAACCACACTTTTCACTTTGTGCATACGGGGTAAAAAGGCAACAGACTGACAATGGTGCAGTGGAGAAACAGTTAGACAAAACAAGCAAGAGAGTGAATGAACGTGGCAAACAGGAGGGATAGCGAAGATGGGAGGAAATGGCAACCGACGAGTTTGAGGGTTGTATTATATGTGCGGTTTAAGGGGGTAGAAAAGATTGCAGGTAAGGGTGGGGTGGGTGCGACATGGGATGGTGGTGTACGTGCACCGCCTTATCAGAATGCCTTTTATACCAGCAACGTCAAATGCCAAAACCGTTTCATCAACGGCAACAAGCTTCGTACAAGATGATCCGTCCAACCACCTCGATCACACCCAACTCACAGGAAATGGTGTGTTGTGCAAGCTAAACAGATGCACATTTGCATGGCATTTGACACCTGGGATCATTTTGAAAAATAATGACATCACAAGCCGAATGTGCGAAGATGCACCAGTGGTGTGGATCGTAACCATATCAGAAGACCCCTTAAAGCTGTGAAAATGTTTAAATGACACCTCTGAGTCGTATTTTTGGTGAACAACTCCCTTCTACCCCTTTGTTGACTTATTTTGTTCCAATTGGCGTATTTAACCATCATCTGCTCTACTGTCTGAGTGGCAAGTCTTACCTATCATTCAAATTCTACCACGAGCATCGAAAGTTCAATTTAAAAAAAAAACAAGTCAAAGATCTGTACAATCATCAATTTTCACCTCAATGAGTCATCAAATAAACCGTTGTACGTCACGTTCCACCTCGATTCCATTTGTCTATCGTGCCAAACTGTCTCACCACCACCCCCTGTCAACAACAAAAAAAAATCAACACCCAAGTCGATTGTCTTGTCCCAGCTCAACGACAAGTAAGCGGTTGAGAGACGGCACGTCGGACAGGTGGCGGTCCCATTGTGATGAAACCAGGGAAGCGTCTCTGGAGGAATCAGGATGCGTGGTTTGGCGTCCCCAAGCCACAACTCCCGAAGCAGCCCTCGCTTACACACTGTGCTTCCCACCACACAAAGCTCAGCTAATGATGCAGCGAGTATTGCCATGGGTTTGACAGGAGCAAAGTAGCATGGTATATTCCTTCAGGACTCACTTTCAAAGGGAATTCGAAATTACACCGCAATTTGCTCGAAAGATTCCATGCAGCCGTTGTGAGAAAAGACTGGGCCTGAACAAATCCAGGCCTCGTCAACATCTGCTTCGCATCCGATTTGCACACGTGTGCTGTTACATAGGTGGCTTTATGAACAAACTGGTAATCAGTAGAAACAAGCATTGGCAATAACTCTAAAAGAGTGCTTTATGACCCCGAAGCCATTAGCCGCTACTGCAGGGAACAG
>NC_140965.1:10991190-11076190 GCF_056783735.1 Eptatretus burgeri | reverse complement strand
CCCCTTTAGTGATTAATCCTAAAGCGGCACACTTTTTTGAGCGTCATCGTTGTTGTCCCAAAAATATAATAAAGTCTTAAATAAACGATTTCGCTTTCCTGAAATGCCATATCAGAGATTCAGTGTTTATATACTGGCTCTGCATGTACTGCCTCTGCCTCACTGTAGCCTGTGAGACATTAAAATACTTTAACTTGAGAGGTCACAGCAAAACGATAGCGTAGCCCAAGTGCCACGAGCAGGTGTACCAGGGATCAATGTGGGCAGCACAGTAAATGTAGCACATCATGACTTATTCATCACCTTGGATCATAATCAATGGAGCGACAAAGGGAAACACACCTGCCCTTCCTCTTGAGGATTTCCTTTATACTGACACCCTTCAGATCATCCTACAAACCCTTTTATCCTCCAAACAATCCAATCCAACAACACACTGTTAATTTGCTAAAAAAAAAATGTATCCTAACATACTTGTCCTTCAAGTAATACTTGTGCAACATCCCCCACAATCCTGCGGCAAGACAAATAACAAAGGGATGATGTTGTATTGATCATACTAGCGAAGAAACCATCCATTACGGACACGTTAATTCCCTTAGAATTGGGGTATTCTCTCGTGACTTGTAATACCCTCACCCACGGGAGTGACACTACACAATACATATTCACACACACAGAGAATTGGGGTGCCCTCCCCCTCCTCCCCAAGCCTGAAACCACAAGGTTCAAAGTTTTCTCCCCAAAACCTCCAGTGCCCACCCACACCCCTCAGTTTAAAACTCATTCTGTCTCGCGGTTCAGGAGTGCATATAAAGTCAGAGATATACAGACACACACATGGCGATGACAACCAAGGTACGCACGCACACGCACACCTAACAGGAGGTGGATACTTTAAGATCTGGTAGGTCTCCGTTCCATCTCCTGAAACCCACCCACATATGGAGATAGCAGTTAACTTGCATGTACACACACACATATACGCATGTACAAGCGTGCACACACATGCACGAAGGTAGATACTTGAGACTTGGTCAGTCTCCGCTCCACCTTCTGAAACCCACCCACGTGTTGCCAGATGAACGACGCACTTCTCCAATTATTGTATGATTAACAATGAATGCATCTCCGAGATTTGATTTGAGGAAACTCCGCACGACTGGATTGGTATTGCACATATTGTGTGTGTGTGTGTGTGTGTGTGTGTGTGTGTGTGTGTGTGTGTGTGTGTGTGTGTGTGTGTGTGTGTGTGTGTGTGTGTGTGTGTGTGTGTGTGTGTGTGTGTGTGTGTGTGTGTGTGTGTGTGTGTGTGTGTGTGTGTGTGTGTGTGTGTGTGTGTGTGTGGGGTGGATGGATTTGAGGGTGTAAGAAGAGCGAGTAGAGGAAAGGGAGGGATGATCTTCAACCTGAGAAGAGGTGAGCTCAGTGATGTTAAACCTCGTTTCAATTTATCAGTTCAGTTGCGGTTCTGCTTCATCAGGGTTCGGCTTCGAGTTGGAGTCCCTTAAAGAGAGGGGCTGTTTTTACACGTCCAATGATGGTGACCAAGTGGTGAGGACACTGGACCGGAATCGCTGAGGCTGTGGTTTTGGATTCTCAGCTTCGAGAATCTGTTGTAGGACTTTGATTCCAAGCTTCTGGAATAATGAGGACATTTCCAGGGGTTAAACACCAAGGCTGTTTAAATTTGATGACAGGAGGCGCAGCCTGGTGACGGTGGCCAACCATGAAGGTCCAGATGATGGAGGACTTAAGTTTGTGACGGACGAAACTTTTTAACAAAGATAAGCTGCACTAGCTGCGTATCCATTCGTCCGAAAGACCGATTCCCTGAAACCATATGGAGGCTTCCACTGCAACAGGACAACAGTGTGGCCAAGTCTGTAGACCGGGTTCAACCACCTTCATTTTATAATTAAGACAAAATACACGAGCTGGCTGTTTGGTCCAGTGGTTGAAGACTCGCATGTTTATTCCACTGGCCATGAATCCGAGGACCACGACTACTCACTCTCGCCAAGCCGCACATGGCAGGAGTAGTGCGTGACGTGTCACCCCCAAACCCCCACATGGCAGGAGTTGTGTGTGGGGTGTCACCCCCGAACCCCCACATGGCAGGAGTAGCGTGTGGGGTGTCACCCCCAAACCCGCACATGGCAGGAGTAGTGCGTGACGTGTCACCCCCAAACCCCCACATGGCAGGAGTAGTGCGTGACGTGTCACCCCCAAACCCGCACATGGCAGGAGTAGTGTGTGGGGTGTCACCCCCAAACCCCCACATGGCAGGAGTAGTGCGTGACGTGTCACCCCCAAACCCCCACATGGCAGGAGTAGTGCGTGACGTGTCACCCCCGAACCCCCACATGGCAGGAGTCGTGTGTGGGGTGTCACCCCCGAACCCCCACATGGCAGGAGTCGTGTGTGGGGTGTCACCCCCGAACCCCCACCAAACGAGTCTTCATCGTGGCTGCAGAAATCACGACCCGAGCCACAATCTAACCCTTTGGCTGGAAGTCATATTAGTGGATTATTGGCAAACGTTCAGAGTCCTGTATTGAACAAGCCCTCGTGGACCAGTGGACCGGTGGACCGGTGGACCTCGACCCGGAGATGTTTTCGGCACGTTCGGTGTACCAGGCTCCCATCTACATCGGCATGCTAATTAATCGGTCTTGGGGAAATGGTGGAACCTTAGTGGTGGATATAATAGTGCGAGGACAGATACCTACAGGCGACAGCATGCGTACAGTCCCCACGATCCCCTGACTAGCTCTCGGACGCACCGGGTACTCACCTTCCCCGCCGTCCTTCGCACGAACCGGCTCAATGGCTCAAGGGTCTCTTCGCCTCTTTCGACACGAGCTCGCCCCCTCCACCCACTCGCTAAGAAGCAATGACCCACGCACAACGCGTGAACACCACACACACACAGTGAGCACCCCCGACCCGAACAAGCCGCAGAGATCTCCGCAGATGGGCGTTAAAGGGGCGGCGAGCAGCGCGCGCTTTTAAAGAGGGCCCACATGCGCTCGCGCGAAAACCGTCGCTCGCTCCGCGGCTCCTGGTGCCATGGCAACGGGAACGCCACAACAAAATAGGAAGAAGAAGAAGAAGAAGAAGAAGCAGAAGAAGAAGAACTTTGCAATGAATGAATATGCTTTGTTTGAGGCCAAACTTCCTCATTATAACCTGTATTTACTGTCCGCATTTACCAGCAAATTGAAAAGTAAAATCAGTGATCAAAGTTAAATAACAAAACGTAAACAGTTCCATTAACTAACGCTTCACCATGACACCGCCTAACGATACACAAACAACTTTGATTTAAAAAAAAATAATAACGTAACATTTAACTCTTGTACTCCGAAATATTAATACAAAAAGCAAGCTCACATTAATATACCGTGATCAATTTCACACGAAACCATGCACGTACGTACGGTCCAGCACGTCGAACATGTGGCAGGGTGACTGATGGATTAAGAGTTCGGATGTGGATTAGAAAGGGGTCAGGAGGTGGATTAGAAAGGGGTCCGGAGGTGGACAAGAAAGGGGTCCGGAGGTGGATTAGAAAGGGGTCAGGAGGTGGACAAGAAAGGAGTCAGGAGGTGGATTAGAAAGGGGTCAGGAGCTGGACAAGAAAGGAGTCAGGAGGTGGACAAGAAAGGAGTCAGGAGGTGGATTAGAAAGGGGTCAGGAGGTGGACAAGAAAGGAGTCAGGAGGTGGACAAGAAAGGAGTCAGAAGGTGGACAAGGAAGGCGTCGGAGGTGGATTAGAAAGGAGTCAGGAGGTGGACAAGAAAGGAGTCAGGAGGTGGACAAGGAAGAGGTCAGGAGGTGGACAAGGAAGGCGTCGGGGGTGGATTAGAAAGGAGTCAGGAGGTGGACAAGGAAGAGGTCAGGAGGTGGACAAGGAAGGCGTCGGGGGTGGATTAGAAAGGAGTCAGGAGGTGGACAAGCAAGGCGTCGGGGGTGGATTAGAAAGGAGTCAGGAGGTGGACAAGAAAGGAGTCAGAAGGTGGACAAGGAAGGGGTCAGGAGGTGGACAAGGAAGAGGTCAGGAGGTGGACAAGGAAGGCGTCGGGGGTGGATTAGAAAGGGGTCAGGAGGTGGATTAGAAAGGGGTCAGGGTATGGATTAGAAAGGGGCCAGGAGGTGGACAAGGAAGGGGTCAGGAGGTGGACAAGGAAGGCGTCGGGGGTGGATTAGAAAGGGGTCAGGAGGTGGATTAGAAAGGGGTCAGGAGGTGGACAAGGGAGGGGTCAGGAGGTGGATTAGAAAGGGGTCAGGAGGTGGACATGGGAGGGGTCAGGAGGTGGATTAGAAAGGGGTCGAGAGATGGGTGAAGAAGTGGTCAAGGAATGGATTAGGAAGGGGTCAGGAGGTGGATTAGAAAGGGGTCAAGAGATGGGTGAAGAAGGGGTCAGGGAATTGATTAGGAAGGGGTCAGGAGGTGTATTTGGAATGGGTCAGGATATGGATTAAGAAGAGGTCACCATGGACGGATTAGGAAGGGATAGGGGGATGTATTAGGAAGGGGTCACGATGGATTAGGAGAGGCCAGGGGGTGGATTAGGAAGAGATGAGGAAATGGATTAGGAAGGGGTCAGGGAATTATTTAGGAAGGTGTCAAGAGATGGATTAGGAAGGGGTCACCATGGATTAGGAATGGATCTGGGGATGGATTAAGAATGGATGAGAGGGTGTATTTGGAAGGGGTCAGGAGATGAATTAGGAAGGGGTCAGGAAATGGATTAGGAAGGGGTCAAGGGAATTATTTAGGAAGGGGTCAGGAGATGGATGAAGAAGGCATCAGGGGATGCATTTGGAAGAGGTCAGGGGATGGATTAAGAAGGGGTCACCATGGATTAGAAAGGGGTCAAGGGATGGTTTTTGAAGGGGTCAGGGGATGGATGAGGAAGGGATCAGAGGATAGATTACGAAAGGGTCGGGGACGTTCCGTCTCTCAGATGGATGTTAAACTAGACGTCACATCTGCCAGAATCCCCCTCCACTCTCTCAGCCCTCTCCCTCTCTCTCACCCCTCTCTCATTCTTCCTCTCTCTCTTTCTCCCCCCCTCCTTCTGTTAATGGGACTGTTAAGGACTGATGGTTTAGTTTTGAATTTGAAATGGCTTCCCCATAGTGTAGCATGTATGAATCAGATTTTGAGTGAGCCAACCAGAGTGGTGCAAACGCCACTGGATATGTGAGCACGCATGCAGGCAGGCCTTTGCCAGATAGATAGTGTGGGTCTTTCATGCTCCTGCCCGATTTTATATAGAACTTGGAGATTAAAAAGAAAATGTTGCTGTTTGGATGTGTTTTACCACCCTTCCCTTCCCCTCTCCTCACATTGCCTTCCCTTCCGTTTCCCTCACACTTTCTTCTCTTCCGATCATGCCAGCTTTCCTCCTCCCAAACCCCCCTCTCCTCTCTACCCCATGGACATCTCCAGGTGGTTTCCACATGTTGTTTTAACGTATACCATATACATATATGTATATATATATATATATATATATATATATATATATATATATATATATATATATATATATATATATATATATATATATATATATATATACAGTATAGATAAAGTTGTAATCAGTCTGTCTGTCCATCGATATAATTGGCCCCACGGGTAGTAACCCCATCATATTACATGTCGTTGGAATTATTTTAGCAAATGGAGATACAATAAAACATTTTCAAACCTACAGAGCTGTTAATTGAGGGTGGGGTGAAGACCCCAATTCTCTATGAGAATGTGTATTGTGTAGCGCCGCCTCCAGGTGGGAGATGGTATTACAAGTTCCTACCCCAGACAGTACACGATGCAGCAGTGCACTGCTTTCCCCACAATTTTCAGTGCAGTGGGGTGTTTTGAATTACGCAGCAAGATGTATTTTGGAGAGTTATTTTGAATTTCACATTTGAATAAGGATAATAACACAACCCCTCCAATACCAGGCTTAGTTTAAATAAGTAATCAAACATAAATAATTAGTACACACTACACGTGGAGGAACATGTACACAATTAAAAAACTGTAATTACCTCTGCTGCCGAAGGTAGATGGAGGGTATGTTTTCACCCCTGTTTGTCTGTCTATTTGTTTGTCTCTCTGCTTGTTTGTCTGTCTGTCTGCTTGTTTGTCTGTCTGTCTGCTTGTTTGTGAACAGGATATCTCAAAAAGTTGTGGACGGATTCGGACGAACTTTGTTGGAGAGCTTGGGTATGTGACACGGAAGAAATGATTCGATTTTGGTGAAGATCCGAATCCAGATCAGGATACAAGAATTTTGATATTTTAAAAGTGATTCTTCACCATTGAGACATGGGGCCAAAAAAGATATATAGCATGATATTTCAAAAATTTATTGGGCCCGATATGTTCTACTGGATCAGGCATTGCGTGGCAGAGGTATGCACTCTACCTCGTGCCCTTCTAGTTGCTCGGTAAATTATAACGATACAAAGAAGTGGGGAAGCAATTGATAAAGAGGGAAAGATTGTGGGTATGATGCAAATGCAACCTTTTTGGAAACTTTGGGAAAGCGTTTCTGCTTCCCACACTCACCCCTCAGCTGTCTCACCTTGGTTTGAATCCTGACCGAGCTATATATTGTCATCCAGGTGTTTCACAAGCAGGGTGATTCATCAATGTGTGTGCCATCCCTTGGATGGACGTTAAATTGGGAGTCCCATCTGCCGACGGACGTTGAAGATCCCATGGTGTCCTCCGCGAAGAGCAAGCGAGCTATTGCTGGCACCCTAAACAAATTCCAAATTATTCCTGCACACTCAGTCGAGTAGGCTAACCCCCGCTCTAGCAGGGAAAATAGCCTTAAAAATGCCTGTTGTACACTCAGCCGAGTTTCCCGCGGAGACCCATCCAGGATTGCAACCTTCGCCAAGAAACTGTTTTGGCAGAGCCGACGCTTTGCATATAGCATGGTCCATCATTATGATGATGATCATGTTTTTCTGTCCCAAGGCCCAGGGGCTGTGGAGGGAGCTATGCCAAGTGTAGGGGAGCCATGCCAGGTGGAGGGAGCTGTGCCCTCGGGAGGCAGCAATGCCAGGTAATGGAGCCATGCCAAGAAGACTGCGGGTTCTTTATCTCCTTCCCTCCACGTGCCTCCCTGCACACCTTGCATCCCACGCTAAGCGAAGATAAACAAGAGTTTAATATTTGGTTTTGTGCTGAGAGCATTGGCAGCATGGAAAGCTTGCTTGCACAGCAATGGGGAGGCCAACAGGTGAGAGAACCATGATCAACAACCCAACAGCGCCACCTCCTGAATTCGTACCAGCTGAGTGCGCATTGAACGAATGGAGTGGCTTCACAGGCTATTTAATCATAACGTACACAAAAGGTAGAGATAAAACGCAGAAAAGGAAGAGAATGCGATTTCAGTGTGGGAGGGATATGGACCAAAGTGAAAGGAGGTCTAGGAGGATGGAGAGAGGGAACGACAGACAAGAGGATAGCCATATTGGGTACAGTGGTGGCTCATTGGTGAGGACACCAGGTTGGTAGCCCAGAGGGTCGTAGGTTCAAATCCAGCTGAATCAGCAGTGTTACAAATGTGGATTTTAATCTTCATGAAGTCTCGCTACTTTCGGGAGAATTGTCGTGTCACTGATGGATTGTCAGTATAAACCCAGCTGGCTCATTAACGAATTTCAGGGTGGGATAACGTGCCTGCCCCACCAGGTCTGTTCTACATGTGACGTGAGTCAATTCATTGTGGTTGACTCTTACTCCTTTCCCTTACTTTGAATTATTTTGGATCTGACCCTTCAAGGAATTCAGCCTTCTCCTATACTTTCCATTGAAAAAAAAAATAATGACAGATGAATTGGTGCCAGGTTGATGTGCACTTTGATGGTACAGACACAGAGCCTCTCTCTGCAATACGGAAGCAGAATTATGATTGAGCAAACAGCCAAATGAGCAAGTGTATCAGGTAACCGTTTGAGGGAGTGAGCTGGTCTCACTTACAATCAATCACAACATCACATTCCTGCAAAAGCTCAGGAAATAATGCAGAATGGGCAATGGGATTGAACCTGTTATTAAATATTATTTATTACGGAAAATTGTGAAGTTAGAACAAAATGGTGATTAAAAACAAAGATCCATTTGTCCAAATAACGGGAATTTATATGTGAAGCAAGAAAGCTTTGGAAGCGCATTATCGGCAAAGCTTCTTCCAGTCATTCACAGGGTCTGAAAGACGACCCATGTGCCATGCACACAACCCATCGCCAGCTCTGGCTTCACAACTCGGTGCACTACACAATATACATCATTTCAAACTGGGTAAAGTGAAGACGTGCACACAATTCATCCATTTGTTTGTTGGCTTGTGATCACACAGTGCTCTCGTGTATTACGTGCGAAGGATACATGGTGGCCGTGGGTCATTCCTTAAAAATGGTTTCTGAACTTCGAGGCATTTATTTGGCAGCAAAACTGGCACTTCAAATCATGGATTTCACCACATTGCCTTCCACTGGAGCCATTTGTGCAGCTGCTTTTGGGCCAAGGTTGGAGTTCAGTGCACTGGTACAGAGATCTGAGATGAATGTGCTTATACACAAAGATCCAAACTGGGCTTGCTGGTACTCTGTTCTGATCTGGGTGTGCTGGTACTGTGATCTGAGTGGGGCGTGCTGGTACTGTGATCCGATCTGGGTGTGCTGGTACTGTGTTCTGATCTGGGCGTGCTGGTACTGTGATCCGATCTGGGCGTGCTGGTACTGTGATCCGATCTGGGCGTGCTGGTACCAAGATCCAAACTCGGGGTGCTGTTACTGAAATCCAGGCTCAGCGTGCCGGATGCATGTAAGCTGACCTCTGGTGTCGGTATCCTGTATCGCCTCCTCCGTGTGGTAAGTGAAGCAGAAGTTTGAGCCACTCCATCTGGTGGCCTTAGCTCAAGTGGAAATACAGGAGGCGGAATTCTTTCCCGCAATAGTTGTGTGGTTTGTGAAGCTACAGGAGAATATGAGAACAGTTTTCCATGAGTATGTACAAGCACTGCACATGCTTTGAATTGATCGCAGGCATGAGGGGATCAACCCAAAAATGCACTCACATTCTGCAGAAGGACAGGCTTCAAAGACGTTTTCATTGTGGGTTTTTGTCCCGAACACAAACGTCAGGCCATCCAAGTCTTCTGACTGCCCTCCCACATCCATCGAACTATTAATCAGATCAGTAGATGAAAAAGAAACGTTGGATGTATTTCCCTCATCGCTGGCGCCACGGACCCTGGAGCGAGAATTCGTAAATATTGAAACACAAGGAACACGGAGCAGGTTGTTCTATCAATGAAAACGTGAGAAAACGTACTCAAGCATTGCAACTCACTTGTGGAAATGCTTCCTCCAAATATGGAGTTCATTCATTACATCTTCAAACGAGGTTACCTCCTCTTCCAAGCAGCAGCCTCTTGGCCCCGAAAGAAGCTCCTCTGGGTGCACCATGCCGAGATCATCCGTGTCGTGGCGAAAAGCCTACGGCATGGCAATCACAGGCTAGGTGCCAAATTAAAATGTAGATTTATGAAGTTTCTGTCGAGTTTCCTTTAAGGAAAAGTT
The DNA here is from genome assembly GCF_056783735.1 of Eptatretus burgeri. Lineage (NCBI taxonomy): Eukaryota > Metazoa > Chordata > Myxini > Myxiniformes > Myxinidae > Eptatretus > Eptatretus burgeri. Next base: position 11,066,569 of record NC_140965.1, on the reverse strand, counting down.
GTTAAGGAAATACACGCCCTTCTTACCAATGCCAAGCAGATGTTTTGCAGCTCTGGTTAGTGTTTACTGTTTCATTTTTGCCAACCTCAAAAGGATCACAGGCAGCATCAACCCCACCTGGTATTAATTCAACAGCAGAGGGGGATTTGAATTCAGGATCCAAGGATCCCAAACCCAACACCCTAACCATTAAACCAACAACAGGCATACAGACATCACTCCACGACTGTTATTGATCTACATTCAATTAAATAGGTTTTGCGAAATATTTGAATTGGCCATATATTTATTATGGGTGGAAGTTGGCGGTGTGACCTCCCCTCCCCTCCCTTGCTCCCCTATATGCTCAATTACATCTTCCTTTTCCTTCTTCCATCATATCCCAATCATCATACCCTCTCTTACTTATAACCTTGTCTCCCCTTTCTACCCTGCCTCCCCTGCATGGTACAATAAAAGTAAATAAAATGGTTCTGAAACAGTGAAATCGTATTCCACTTCTTATATATTATTTCCGAGTTTGTGGTTTCGTGTCGCGCTATCTTCGACTTTGTTCTGCGCTCGAGTAACGTGATATTCGGCTTACATTATCTCAAAAGACCATATGAGGTGCATGGTACAAAAAAAAAGTAAATAAAATGGTTCTGAAACAGTGAAATCGTATTCCACTTCTTATATATTATTTCCTAGTTTGTGGTTTCGTGTCGCGCTATCTTCGACTTTGTTCTGCGCTCGAGTAACGTGATATTCGGCTTACATTATCTCAAAGACCATATGAGGTGCATGGTACAAAAAAAAGTAAATAAAATGGTTCTGAAACAGTGAAATCGTATTCCACTTACTGCATTAAAGTAAAATTACTACTGATACTCTGCATCAGTTCCTTTCTCAAACACACCCACCCCAACATGTCGCGCAGAGCGCGGGTTATGCTAGTCTATATATTAATAGGCTGAGGGACCAGCTTTGTCCACGTTTCTTCTCCTTCCGGCGACGGCGTGCGCGAGTTTCTTTGACTACAAACACACCCTTGCATGTTCGTCGTTTGCAGTAGGCATTATGCCTTTTGTAAAACTTTGTTTTTGGGGTGTTTTACAGCAAAAAACACGCATTCCGCCCCATCCGGACCGGCATTTTGCTTTCGTGCAGACACCATGATATGATATAGATTTCATGAATATACTTTCTTTCCCCCAATGCTTCCGGGGCACTCGCTACCAACCATGGGAGCAGCGAGGGCCTGCTCACGAGAGCGTCTTCCCCCTGTGGGGGGACACATCCATGCCCGTTATTAAACAGCACAGGGGGCGTAGTAATGTAATTACAAATGAACAGGATAGAACCAACATCATAAATATATATGTGGAAAAATTACGGGCCCAGACCGGGAATCGAACCCAGGTCCTCTGGCAAACCGTACCTGCGTTCACCTCCCGGTCCGGGCCCGTAATTTTTCCACATATATATTTATGATGTTGGTTCTACCCTGTTCATTTGTAATTGCATATACTGTACTTTGGCTTAACACTTAATGGTGTTTGATCATATGGCTCAGCAGTTAACACACACACACACACACACACACACACACACACACACACACACACACACACACACACACACACACACACACACACACACACACACACACACACACACACACACACACACACACACACACACACACACACACACACACACACACACCTTTGGAATTGCAGATCCTGAGTTCAACTCTCACTGGCATCAATTTTTTATTCTATTTTAAATACATCCATTTTGTCAATGTGTGACTTACAAAATTTCCAACCAAAATCCCAGTCTCCAATAATAAATTTGTGCAGTCTTTGTTGTCACAATACCTCCACCTCACTTTACCTTCAGTTGCGTCAAGGTATCGCAGCCGTGATAACACGGGTTTCTGCTCGTTTTCTGCCAATCATTAATGCTACAAAGTACTTGTATGCTTATACTCCCAAATTATGACACAAAATTTTACCCCCTACCTCCACCTTCCATAACAAAAAAACAAAAAAAAAAAACTAAAGGAAAAAGACTTTCATTCCCATCCATAAAGTGATATCAACATGCTGTTTGAGATACCCCGAAATGTAGTTTTCAATCTGAATTGTTTATTCGTCAAGGCTTATTGAAGTACTGATTTGAGATAAGTAAAGGCATGGTTACAATGACTCAATGGATACACCACAAGGACGAATTAGACCTTTTAAAAGTGCACAATAGGGTTATCCATTATTTCGTTGAAAATCCATTGGAGTTGTTTGCATCTTCATCTTCAAACAAGGAGAGAACCCAGATAAGGTGCTGGAGTTATAAGCAATGTATGTACAAAGCAATTACTTGAAAATTCCTCCCTTGGTGGGGTCACGTTATATAAAATGACAGCGTAACATCCTAGCTCCTAGTTACACTTGCTGTTAAAGAGCTAGTACCGTAGATAAGTTGACGTCATGTTTGCCTCGAAGCTTGCAGCACGGGGTTCATATTCACATCGATTTTAACCATAATAGTTATCGCTTGATTGTACAAGGTGCAGCACTATATTTCACTGAGGAAGGTAAACATCTCATTGTATAGTTTATAGAAATCGATGATTGAGTGCTCATGCCCTTGTCATAACGAAATCCTTCAAACCTACCCTCCCACCTCCTCCTTCCCCCATCCCCCCTCCCATTCGATCTGAAACGAGACCCAACATAAAACAAATTCAGACCTTCGCTGCCTCGGAGAACCCACAAGGAATCACTCTGTGCCACTTGCAGATAAGAAATTAAATGTGATTTCGTGAATAACTAATTTTGGGATCTTAGGGTCGTGAGTTTGAGCCCCGTTTTCCACTGAATTAACACCAGGTGGGGTTGACTGAGCCTGTCATTCTTCCGAAGTCGGCGAAATGAGTACCGGTGCACTGGTATAGGGGCACAGCATCAGCGGCATAGTCACGCCCCAACAAAATGATAGCTACCCGGCAGCCAAGCTGCCATACGCAAGAAGAAAAGAAGAAGAAAAAGAAGAAGAAGAGGCAGAATAAATAATAAAATGATTAATTACAAAAAAAACGACATTTAATGCACTGAGAGTCTTGTTTGGAAATATTGCATCTGAGCACAGCTCATGTTGGTGGAATCCCAGGTTCAAATCCCTTATACTCTGCTGTGTTGATCTCTCCATTGTCTCCTTACAATGTCCCAGTTTATATCCATGAAACACACTTTCTATTGTTCTCATGTTCCAATCCTTTATGTATTGCAAGAACAACGTCCTTCATGAGCTTTTCTCACGATATAACGAATGAGAAAAGAAAACATTGTTTAACATGTGCAACAGTCAATGTCAATGTGCGACTTACATTACGCTCCTGTCGGCGTGCACGAAGAGCACGTGATGGGTTTCCACAGATCACACCCACGCTGCCTGTGGAGCAAGTACAGTTCAACATAACACTGACCTTGCAAAAGGCCACGGAAATGGAGACGTGGCATCGCCAATAACACCAGCGTGTTATCAGAGCGTAGCTATCAAAGTGAAAAGATGCTTGACCATGAAAAAAGAAAGAAATGACAACGACTTGCCAAAGTAAACTCAAATCCCCCTGGTGAGAGTCCTTCTTGCCATTTTTTACAAGTGTCATGGCTTCCAAAAACCATCCTCTCTCATTTCCTGCCTTTCCAAGCCATACGCCTGAGATTTTCCAGAAGGCTCGGCCCATCTTAGCAAAGAGGAGCAAGAGTCCCCCAAGCGTTCGAGCAAGATGGCAGGTGCCAAGGCATTTAAAAAATGTAATTGTCTTGTATATAGGAACGAAATATGTGGACAAAACGAGTGCAAAAGAGTAATTCAGCAGAAGAGACAGTGACAGGACCAGGAGCTATAACCTGAGAGTAAAGAAGAGGAGATTTAATACGGTAATACGGTTGGGGATTTCAGCCAGAGTGGAGTCAATGCATGGATTGGTCTCCCTGGAAAGATAGTGGCAACAGAAATGGTAGATAGGTTTAAATTTGAGTTAAATGGGTACCTGGAATCATTGTGGATAAAGGAGTACATGGATTTCGGCAGGAATAGTAGATAGCTGAGGTATGGATCGGTGATGGATGTCTGTGCCATGATTGAAAAGTCTGTGAGAGGGTCTCATCAAAGGGAAAATGTGCTGCCTGTGTTTTTTCATTCCTCATCTTATCATGTTTGCCAGCCCCTCCAATTATGCACCCAGACCAGGAATCAAACCCAGGTCCTCTGGTCAACCGTACCAGTGCTTTGCCATCTGAGCTATCTGGGTGACCCACAGGCTAAGCACACAATTCTCCCACATATAGAGATGCCACTCTTTCCCCCGATGCTTCCGGGACACTCATTGCCAACCATAGGAGCAGCGACGGCCTATCCATGAGAGGGTCTTCCCCCTATGGAGGAACAATTCCATGACCGCTATGATTAACAACAGGGGGTCACCCAGATAGCTCAGATGGCAAAGCACAGATATCAAAGCACAGGTATGGTTCACCAGAGGACCTGAGTTTGATTCCTAGTCCAAGCATGTAATTTTCTTAAATACACAAATATACAGTATACAGTATACAGTATACAGCACTCAAATACACACACAAGATCATCTTTGTCATGAGGAGTAACTACAGATATTACAAACTACCATTAATTATTTAATAACATAAATTATCCCTCCCTAATAGTGAGGTGGGGGAAGGTATTTTTTTTTTTTTTAAAGGAAAACATCCTCCACTGCCCCCACTCTCCCAAAGAAAAAAAGACACCAAAACAACAGTTCAGAGAAAGTAACTTCCTTTGCCCAAAATTTGTGAATAAATTCCACCATATAATAATAATAATAATACCATTCCATTTATGCCATAAAGGCACATAGGGCTGCCAAGGCAGTTTCATTGGCAAGAAGTACAGTCCTGGACAGGTAACCCAGAATGGTTATTACCCCAATATGCTGATATTCATTTTGCTAACCTCAGAAAGATGACAGGCTGAGTCAACCCCACCTGGTGTTAATTCAACAGTAAAAACAGAGACTCAAACTCAGGACTCTGAAATCCCAAGTCAGCCACCTTAACCGCGAAGCCAACATCAGGCTTAATTCCACCACATACTGTATGGCAATGTAATAAGTAAATGTCGTTGACCTCTGAGATATTGACTTGGAAAATGGGATGAATTCTCCCAAGAGTCAACATTGCACGTACCTCAGGCATGTTGTCACTTCACCACCTTTAAAGCTTCAACAACTTTAAGCCTGAGCTGTATCGGGCAAAACTGAGGATTCTTGTTGCCAGGAGGTGAAGTCACACGAAGAGCCAGGCATGATGGATTTGCAAAAGACAATGGATGTTTTTCATGGTTCTGATTCTCATTCTGATGTAGCAAACTCTGTTACAAAGAATCGGTGTTGCTGAAGGAGTTTCTTGGCAAGCGTTATACTGGGTGGTTTGCCATTGCCTTTACAGCAGTAGTTATGGCAGGTAGGAACATGACGAAGTAACATAGCGAAGCACCTCTCTTAATTGCTTGCTGCACTTGCCGAGTGGCTTGGGGAAGCGGCTTGCAAAGCAGTTGATATGGAACGACCGGCTTGGAAAGCGATAGCAAGCCACTTGCTAACAGAATACACCACTGGGTGACAGTTTATAGGTGGGTCGAGATTCAAACCCAGGCAGACAGCTGAGAAGCGAGTGTGCGTACATGTAGCCTTGGCCATCCTACCGACCCGTTTCCAGGGTATAGGATCCCTTTGCTATCCTGCACATTTAACCAGAGTGAAAACAAGAAAAAGAGCAATTAAAGATTGCAGACCCTCGCCAGGACTTGTTTTGTGTGGTGTTTGTGCACTGGTGTGTTATGTAATTAACAAGAGACATAATTAGAACTGCCACTTTATAACTGCTGGAAGTGATGACCGGGTACCAAGACGTCCCACTTTAATTGGACACCTGACCCTGACCCATGACATGTATTATTATTCAATTTAGTTCGGAATGAAATTAAAATAAATTCAATTCAAATCAAATGGAACACCAAATAGGTACAGTCCTGCATTGGAGTAATCAATCAGAAGGAACCCAAACAAGCAAAAAGAAAAGATGAAGTCATCAGGAGGAACCTGGATAGGATTCATATTTCAGCTGCTACTTCTCTTCCCTCAACCCCATCCAGGCACAACCAAGTGAGTTTTATTTTAAAATAATAAAAAAAAAAAAATGTTTTTATAATAACAATCAAAAAACAAAATCAAAACAAACCGAGAACAAAAAAAATCAAATAATTCTGGCTACCAGACCATGTGTCCGACCAAGTTTGAATTTTAAACGTGTTTTCCCCATCACTACAAGATCATAAATGTGAAGTTTCACGGAAATTAATTAAGTGGTTCTAGAGAAAACATTATTTAATATTTTTCTTCAATCCAATATGCCTGCCAAACCATGTGACCTATGATGTCATATTTGTGAACCTTTTGTTCCTCATGGATAGGCGGTCATACGTGTAAAGTTTCGTCTCGATCCGTTCAGCCACTTTAGAGAAGAAGATTTTGAAAGTTAAAAAAAACAAAAAACAATATGGCTGCCAAATAATGTGACCGATGATGTCATAAAAAAAATTTCTGTGGACCATTTTATCCCTAGATGACCCTCAAAAATTTTCATACTAATCAGATGCAAAGTTCAACATATGTAATTATGACATCACAATGAAGGTACCTATGACATCATAAAAAAATCACACTTGTTCCCCATGAGGAGTATTTGCTGTATGCCAAGTTTCAATTTTGTCCTTGGTGCGGTTTCAGAGATACAGTTGTCCAAAGGTTTCCCGTTTTTACAACATGGCTGCCACACCACGTGACCTATGATGTCTTAATTATCAATAAAACATTCTGCACGAGTTGTCTCTCCTATGGTGAAAACTTTGTCTCAATCCGACAAGCGGTTGTGGAGAAAAAACGCTAAAGTTCTGTGCGGACAAACAGACAGACAGAAAACCAAACAAACAAGATAAAGATGTTGTGCAGAGCAGGATACTTGCAAAATCCACCCCCCCTCTCAAAAGGTTGCCATAGATACATCAAATTGTCCATTTCATTAAGATTAAAATTGACAATCTCCATGAAAGCTCAGGTGAATCGGATGAAAATTGATTATTTTCAGATTGAAATTGATGATTTTAGAACTTTGACCTTGAGTTGATCGTTGACCTTCTGACCTCAAAGTAGTTGGTTTCCAAGTTCAGTGATGCACTCTGCAATTGCTGCTTAATTTTCAGGTTAATCAGATGAAAATCGATGATTTTTCAGAGGAAATTTCATTTTAGAAGTTTGACCTTTTAACCTCAAAAATAGTTGCTTTCCCCAATTCAGTGATGGACGATGCAAACCCTGTTCAACTTTCAAGTTAATAGGATGTAAATTGACGATTTTTCAGTTGAAAAATTAATAACGGTCACATAAATAAATAAATACAGCATGCGTTGTCAAAAAATAAATAAATAAAACCTCCACAAAGCACCTTACTCTCCAACTTCCTTGATGGACCAATTTTGACAAAATACTTTCTATAATGTAACAACCTGACTCGACGTGCCCCCACCCCCCCCCCGCCCCCCGTCACTTTGCTGATGTGTTTTATCAAAAGACAGCATGTTGTACTTCACAAACACATTGCATATCTATCTGTGAGTGTCATATGAGGATGTATAACTTTGCTCCTTCCATATCATAACGGGTTCCTGTTGTCATGGAAAAATAAATGTTGCCGTTGGAACCACCACATGAAAGGCTCCCATTTCCACTTCTTATTCTTATTCTTCAATCGTGTTAACACACACTTTTAAAGTGGGCATCTTTATGATTAAACTTGGTGTTGGCTTAATGGTTAAGCTGGCTGGTTTAAGATCTCAGGGTCTTAAGTTCGAGCCACTGTCATGCCGTTGAAATAATACCAGGTGGATTGATTCAGCCTGTCATCCTTCCGAGGTCAGGAAAATGAATACCAGCTCACTGGAGTGATAAGTCATTCGAGTATCCTGTCTCGGAGTGGTGACCCGTCCAAGATTGTACTCTTTAGCCCAATGAAACAGCCTCGGCAGCCCTCTGCTCCTCGACGTGTGAAAGGAATGGTTGTTTGGTTATTATCATTATGATTAAATGCACAATTATTAACTTTCTTCAGTAAATGGATTATTAACTTTATAACAGTACCATTTTTATTATCCTACAACAGCAGGAAACCTTTAGAATGAAGTGTGACACACACACACACACACACACACACACACACACACACACACACACACACACACACACACACACACACACACACACACACACACACACACACACACACACACACACACACACACACACACACTGATACTGTGCAAAGCAAAGCCTTACCATGTGTCAGCATACTGGATCCTTCTGCAGCAGTACTCATGTTGGAGCAGGAATGAGGGCTTAAGGAGGGGCATGCTGCGAGATCTAGCCTCTCGGGGTTCAGCAACGGTCCATCAGAGAGGTTGACTGTACGTGTCGAGGCTGAGGGTTGTTTGTCATTGCCAGGCTGAGAGCATGCTTTTTCTTGCCTGTCTGTGATATTAAATAAAGTTGAAATTGAAATTAACTTACATAGTACCAGATGTGTTTCATAATGCAATTTACATTGTTTGAGGGATTATTACGAACAGAGTATGCACAATGAATCCTCACTATTTTCCTTATAAAATCGGCCAAACATGGTTTGCGTTTGTAAGAAAGAGCAAACGAAGATCACAACCAATCAGTAACACAAACCTCGATCGAAGAAGAGCAGAATGTAAAAATAACAGGAATGTTCAAAAGTTTACATCAATGTCTCGTCTCCATGAGCACGTTTAGTCCGGAAGCCAAATTGGGATTTTATGTTGGACCCAGTATTAAAGGTCCCACGATTTGTTTTTTCTGAATTTTGTATCTTCACACCATGTAGAATCTGAAACTCGAGGGTGCCAACTGGCAACCTTGAGCATTTTGCAGAAACGGTTAGTTTATATGGTAACCGTTCCCCTCCATTTGGACGTAAATGAGAAAAAACAAAATCTGCATATATCAGCAACTATAACTGATATATTCAATTAGAGCGGAACTCGGTAGAGTGAATGGTCTCACCTCCTATGCTCATTCTGAACAAAAATACAATCATACACTGAACACACTTCTATTATGGCACACCACTATTATGACCAACGTAGCTGTATCATCTACGCACCCGATTACGTCACATGCATTGCTATCATCCGTAGCTTTAATGATTATTAGGATATTTAACAACCACGTTTTGTGCACATTAAGGCTAAATTCAGTCAATAAAGGTGAATATGAAAAAACAAAAAATTTAAAACTATATTCCCCATGGCTAGTAAATCATATGTATGAAGTTTTGCATCGATCTGTTAAGTGGTTCAGGAAAAGAACATTTTTTAACGGTTTTTATTTTCAATCCAATATTTCCACGACCACATGACCAATGAGGTCATAAATTGAATTCTTCACTCACATCGGGTCGTAGATCAGATATATGAAGTTTCAGATTTTTCAGATAAGGATTTTGGTTCAACCAATTATGGCTGGAATACCACTTTAATGATGATGTCATTGTTATCACCCGATATACCTCATAGGGAGTTGATGACATTTGCCAAGTTTCTATTTTTTTCGTTGAATGGTTTTGGAGATGTCCCAATTTTTTTTCTTTAATCCGATATGGCTGTCATACCACACACATGACTGACGTTGCAGTTATCAATAAAATATTCTCCATGGAGAGTCCCTCCTATGTCTGAAGTTTAGCATCAATCGGACAAGCGGTTGCAGAGGAAAAAAATATTTAAAGCAAAAATATATCGACATATGGACAGACTGCCAGCCAGCCAGACAGACAGACAGACAGACAGAGGTGTTGCATATGTTTGGCAACCCTTTAAAGGTAAGACGATTAAGGTGTCCGTTTATAGATTTTCTGACACGAGGAATCCATTTGACACTTTACAGTGATGATTAGAGGTCAATCCCCTACTCTAATACTGAGGTCAAACCAAACAAAATAGCACCACTGGACCTGCAGCTTATCTGGGCCCTGGCCTAATGTAGCAACCAAAATTTGGTAGAATTCTGACTGGTGGGTCTGGTGAGGAAGATTTTTTTGAAGGAATTTATATGATTTTCTAAAAATTTTACTGTCTGCCATTTTTACACACTTCTGGTCACATGATCCGCATGACTTCCACAATATAATTAACATCCCTACCTTTCCATAATGTTGCAACCCGCATTTATTGATATTCTGACAGGTGGGTCTCGAGAATAAGATTTTGGAAGGAATTTGCATGACCGCCATTTTGACACATTTCCAGTAACATGATCAGCATAGCCTCCACAATGTAACACTAGGACCGTGTCCTAATGTTGTGACCCAAATTTGGTAGGATTCTGACTGGTGGGCGGGAGAAGAAGATTTTTGAAGGAATTTATGTGATTTTCACAAAAATTGACTGTCAGCCATTTTGACACACTTCTGGTCACGTGATCAGCATGGCCTCTGCAATTTAACATCAGGATCTTATCCTGATGTTGTAACCCAAGTTTGGTAGCATTCTCACTGGTGGGTGTGGAGAAGAGTTTTGTAGGAATTTACGAGATTTTCCCAAAAATTGACGAAGTCGGCCATTTTGACACACTTCAGGTCAGGTGATCAGCAAGACCGTCGCAATTTAATATCCCTACCCTGGCCTAATGCTGTAACCCAAATTTGGTAGCATTCTGACTGATGGGTCTGGAGAAGAAGTTTTTTGAAGAAATTTACTGTCAGCTATTTTGACTTACTTTAAGTCATGTGACCGGAATGAGCTTTGCAAATCCTGTTACCAGTCAGGAGGGTATGTTGCTGCAAAATTTCAGCCGGATCGGCCCAGCTGTTTGGCCGGAGAAGTCAAAAAAGGAGACAGACAGATGGACGGATGGACGGATGGACGGACGGTGTGTGATGACAAAACCTTATCTGGAAAGTAAATTCCAGAAAAACGAATTAATAACATTTTCTTATAATTTTTATTCTGCTGGATACAATCCCAAGGTTTATCCATGTAGTTAGGGAATTTTAGCAAATTGTATTGACCATCTGTGAAAAAATTGCTTACCAAAAAATTTCTTCACTAACGTATTCATCAAGGTGTCTACTAACACCTATCAATTAGTGCAAACCCAAATCCTTGTGGAAAATTCTGGGGAGCCAATCAAAGTTTGGGTGCTCAGAGGGCCTGCGCGAAAAAATCGGAAAAATTAACTTTTGCCAATATTGACTTGTGGGATTTCTAACTAGGGGTTTTTTGGGGGTACTGAATTGATTCCAACCATTAGATTTGAGGAAAAATTAATCCCTGGCTGTAAAATATTGATATGATACATTTTTCGATATCTCAAACTGTGTTTTGCGGTAATTTGTCTCAATTGATTCAGATTGTTCAAATTGTGCTGAAACCAGCATACAATATTTTTGAAACAACTGCTATATTGTTGGTTATACTTGTGCTCATGCTCTGTAGAATTCTCTGTGTCTCTGTTTGACAAAAATCAAAAGTTGCGAAAGCCAGGCAAGGCTGCCCTAGCAAGGTCCCTGAAGGCATGTGTGGCACCTGTCGAACAATCCCCCTGCACAAGCCTTGTGGTTGATGGTGGGTGGCCCCTGTACAATGTCAAGTGGGAGGCTAACCTTACTTGGAAGGATGTTGCCGAGAGCTACCTCTGGTTTGTGAAGTCCATGGGGAGCCATCGCCTCCGGATAATGGTGGTCTTTGACGGATATGGCAGCTCCACCAAGGACCATGACCACTTAAGACTAACAAAGAATGCATGCTGTGACATTAAGATTCGTCTGGATCTCAAAATCATCATTGCAAGAGAAAAGTTCCTCGATAACAAGAACAACAAAGCCCAGCTCGTTCTGCTCCTTGCTGAGACATTTAGTAGGGATGGAATCAGTGTACAGCAATGCTCTGATGATGCCGACACCTCCATCGTCCACGCAGCTCTAGATGAGGAAAGAGAGTCCCATGTCGAGGTGAGGGCTGAGGACACAGACGTCCTGGTTATGCTGATTCATCATGTTGCAGACCATCCGATCTTCCTCACGACAGCCAAAGAAACATCTTACGATGTCGGAAAGATCCGGGAGGCCCTCCCAGAGATATACCGGAGGTATCTCATCTTCTTGCACAGCTTCTCTGGCTGCGATAGTATCTGCAATTTTTGGGTTTAGCAAACCAACTTTGCTAAGCAAGGTCTGCAAGACTGATGAAGCAGAGAGGGCAATGGCCGTGTTTATGGACATCCGAGCTGAGAAAGGTGATATCATTAAAGCAGGCTGTGATCTTTTCAAGCTCATGTTCCATGGGAAATCCTCCAAAGACTTGGAAGACTTGAGATTCGACATCTTCAGCAAGCGAGCTGCTACTGGGAGAAAAAAACCTGAGAAACTCCCCCCCCCCCCCCCCGACAACAGGAGCTGCAGCACAGCACTTTCTCCGAGCTTACCTCCAGACTAGAGACTGGCTGATGCTGCAAAGTCCATCGTTGGACGCCCGGGACTATGGATGGCAACTCACTGAGAAAGGATATGTACCAGTCCCTTCTACAGACCCCATTGCACCAGACTACCTCCTGACATTTGCCAGCTGCAACTGTGCGGGGGACTGCAGCTCACTCAGGTGCTGCTGTAAAAAGCAAGGAGTCAAGTGTATTTCTGCTTGCGGCATCTGTCATGGTAACTCTTGCCTGAACATAAACCAGCTGGATGACAAGAGGAGTGAGGAAGATACTGGGGAGTTTGATGAATGAGGTTGTAAAAGCTGACGAAGCAACATTTCCATTGAGCACATTTCTGTTAAAAATGTCAATAAAATACATTTTATATGATCAAGGAGTGTTTTTTTCTCAAAAAATAATGGTTGGAATCAATTCAGCACCTCAAAAAACCCATAGTTAGACATCCCACAAGTCAATATTGGCAAAAGTTAATTTTTCCGATTTTTTCGCGCAGGCCCTCTGAGCACTCGAACTTTGATTGGCTCCCCAGAATTTTCCACAAGGATTTGGGTTTGCACTAATTGATAGGTGTTAGTAGACACCAAGATGAATATGTCAGTGAAAAAATTTTTTGGTAAGCAATTTTTTCACAGATGGTCAATACAATTTGCTAAAATTCCCTAACTAATGCATACACACTAAATAGTACTTACATGTATATTATATAGTGTATATGTGCATGCTGCATGTAGGTGCATGAGTGTGTGTTCACACACAGTACTCATACAATGATTGTGTACTTTACTGAATGAATAACCCAATAAGCATGTTTCCATGAATTATGAGTTTTCAATTTATTTTCAGGACCAAAATGTAAGGTTGGACTTGAGACCTTATAATCAAGTGCAGTTAAGTAATGCCCTTCACATTAACTGTTGGCTTTCCATATTTTCAGGAAACAAGTATGGAGTACATGTGTATTTGGCAAAATTGGTACCTGTTGTAATTCCAGTAAGCTAGTGGTTCCCAACCTGTGGTACGCGAGGGCCTTCCAGGTGGTTCGCGAGCACTTTCGGGCTCAACCTTTAAAAAATAAAAAATGACGTGGAGCGCAAATGCTACGGAATGTTCGAACTCCTGACTACCCTTGAGAGCGAGCCCAATGATGAATTTTCCTAAGAAATCGTCTGTCACCTCTCACTGCTCAAGACTGAGTTGATGCATTACTTCCCAGACATTACATGTTGTGCCTGCATCACCAATCCGTTTTCTGTTGAACCAGGCGATCTGCCTGTAGGGACCGGGGAACAAGAGGAGCTCATAGATATCCAGGCTGACGAGACAGCAAAGACGAAGCACAAGGAATGCTCTCCTCTGAACCTCTGGGTGACCATGGCCTCCTCGTACCCGACAATAGCCCGTCACGCTGTTCCCCAGCTACTGATTTTCCCTTCTACATGGGAGTGCGAGCAGGGGTTCTCAGCCATGATGACCATCAAGTCAAAGAGCCGGAACCGTCTTGCTGCGCCCGGGCATGATTTCCGATGTGCTGTGAGCAAAGTTATGCCTCGCATCGACCAGCTGGTGGAGAAGAAACAGATGCAGCCCTCGCATTATATTTTGTTCTTTGTTGACATTTAGTTCATTTGTGTGTTCTACTTGTGAATAAATTGATATCTTATCAAATTTAATTTTTCTGGAACCGGGTGGTACGCGGCGAAAGTATGGGATCTCCAAGTGGTGCTCGATCAGAAAAAGGTTGGGAACCGCTGCAGTAAGCTAATACCACTTTGCACACAACGATGGATGTCAAGTATCATCAATGCAAGCAAACTTCGAGATAATGCTTTGCATGTGGACATTGAGAAGAATTTATCTGATGATCCAAATTTCAGGTGCACTAGCAGTGTACCCGTCTGCCGTCTCCATTGAATTCGTGGCTGTCTCAGCTCAAATGAGCAATTTTTTGGAGTGTGTGTTTGTAGAAAAGGGAATTCAACATAAAGTGATGATGTGGACCTGAAATCTGGATCACATGGTGCATGGTTAACTTCAAACAATGGCAGTCCACTCAGAAGAACTATTGTTAGTGATTAAAAAAAAAAATATATATATATATATATATATATATATGTATACTGTAGATATATTTTGTCAAAGACAGCACATATATATTGTTGTGGGAATGATCTTTTGTGGTTAATAAAACTGTTTCGGAGAAAGATAGTTTTTTTCGTGTTTGTTTGGATAAGAATGACATACTACTTGTGCAATAGATATGTGTTGTGTATGTACAGTGAGATGTTTGTTTTCACAACCTTATGTTATGTCCTCCCCTATTAAAACATCTAGCTGTACGTAATTAATGTTCTTTTCCTCTGCTTACATCTTTACAAGGTGCATATGAGAATTTTGCAGCTCAAGCCATGAGAATGAGCAGGTGTCGTGAATCTGCATTGAAATAGCCACCATTAGCCTTAATGCAGGGACTGATGTATGGGGCGCATCTGCATTGAAGAAGTCTGCAGTTGGTGTCACCACAAGAGCTCACTCAGTCCAGTGTGGTTGGCATCATCGCAAGACCCACATTATCAGTCGATCTCATATGTGGTTACTTTAACGGCTGCTTGGAAAGAGAGACACAGCCGTTTGGAGGAATGGCAGGAGGAAGGAGAGTGCTTGGGTCTCTGGATTTACGGGGCTGAGAGTACCAGAGCTGTGAACATTGAATTCCAAAACGCAACGAGGACTTTGAGGAAGCCATAATTATGGAGCTTGAGGAGTTTTATGCCAGATTGCACCACAGAACTCCCGAGAACTCTGCTCCAGAACTCCTGCACAGCTTGCCTCTGGGTTTGAAAGCGACCTCTCGGCGTCATTGTTTTTGTATTCCTTGGACTGTGTTCTTGTTGAGTGAGTGAATGGGTCCTATGGTAAGAACTGTTAAGAAATCTGCATCGCTTGGGATCGCGTTGTGGGTAATTTGGGAGAATATTGTCTGTTGTTTATTGGTTACTAGGAAAAGTACCCATCCCCAGTGACAGGAAAAGCTGGCCATTGTGGGGGCAAGAATAACGACAGAAGATGACTTGGGCAGTTGTCTAGGAAATTAAATCCATCCTGTGGTGCTCAACTTCACCAAAAGTGGTGCTATTCAAACCAACTGAAACAGCGGGGAAGTATACCCCATCATTTTTTCCGGGGCCGAAGTCGGCCGAAGGCCGAACTTTCTCGTCGGCCGAAGGAGCTGCAAACCCCGCTAAAACCTGGCTGGTACAACCTTTTACCTCTGTGACAAATTTGGTCCAAATCCATCTGGAGGTGTAAGAGTGTATACGTAACACACAGACAGACAGATCGACATTTATAGTTATAGATTGATGATTTGCTGTGGTTTATATTTTAATAACAATCCATGAACTGTTACTCCTGCCTGGCCCCCATTCTTGCTGTATGAGTGGTTCAGTTTTTATGACCGACACCCTTAAGGTACATAATTGGATAAAAGTGATTAGCACTTCGTATAGTAGTGTACGCTGTGTCATAACTAGCCGCTCAGTTATACATTTGACTGGCGTACCCTGTGAGCACGTACCCCTCTGTCATGACAAGGTATCAGAACTTATGGCTTGTAACTCTGGCTTGGGGCGTCAAACCCAGCTGGCAGCCGTTACCAGGTGACAGCCCATGTGATTTTGTCATTGCTGGACCAGTCGCATTGCTATCACAACATATTATGATGCATTAATTATTACGTCTTTGTAATATCCATTACTGAAGTTATATATCAGGGCTGATGGCAGACTGTTTTTATGTACATGTTATAGCACAACAATGATAAAATATTTGATTAAACAAAAAACAAGGTTAATTTGGCATATTTTTGGTTTGATCTTAGTATTAGAGAATGAAATTGACCTTTATTCATCACTGTAATGTGTGCAATGGATTCTGATATGATATCAGTTATAGTTGATGAAAGATGCATATTTTGGTTTTTCTCATTTACGTCCAAATGGAGGGGAGCGGTTATATATATATATATATATATATATATATATATATATATATATATATATATATATATATATATATATATATATATATATATATATATATATATATATATATTTTAATTTTGGATAGAGTCAAGGCTCATGGAAGAGCGATAACATAGAACTGATCAGGATGCAACATAACAAAGGAACAACATAAAGAGAAGGGGAAATACCAACAGCAGGGCTGAGGGAGAAAATAAGTGGAGATAAACAAACAAGGGATGCACAGGTAGGGTTTAGGGGTAGGTGAGAATGCAGGGGGTGGAAGGTGGATACAGAAGGAAACAAAAAAAAATTTGGGGTGGGGGTAGTTTAACGGGTGAAGATTTGGAAGCCATTTGGAAGCCAACCGAGACAAAGGGTTTTTGTTTTTTTGTATACACAGTTGAGGCTCATGGAAGAGCTAGTACTACTACACTGAACAGTCCAGGATGCAACAGGATAAAAGGAACAGCAGATAGAAGGGGAAAACACCAAAAGCAGAGCCGAAGGCCAAGACAAAAGGAAGCGGACAAACAACGGGTGTGGGGAGGAATGGGAGCAAGAGAGGATGCATGGGGTGGACAAGATGGATACAGAAGGAAACTCTCAGGAGGGAAAACTGGAAATTTGGAAGGAGGAGGGTTTGGGTTGGGGGAGGAGTTAACGAGGGCAGAAAAAATCATGGTTTTGGATTGGAGAAGATCTGTGGTGGTGGTGAACAGTGGTCTTGAAGACCTGGAGGAAGGAATGAGATTGAAGAGGATGTGGAAGTTGGTTCCACAGGCGGGGAAAAAAAAGATAACAAATAAGTGTCGGTGAGCAGTGATCCTGAATTTTGAGAGTTTCACCAGAAGGTGATTTATAGTGGACTGTGTCAGCCCAGCAGAAACCTGGGGAGGGACAAAGCATAGAAAGAGCAGAGGGTGTAAGACCAGAAAGTATGTGGTAAAAGACAGAGAGACCAACGACCTGTCTGCGATGGTGAAGTGATAAGCCCATAGACTCAGCTTCAGCGCGGGAGATTCCAATCATCTTAAAGACCTTGGTTTCCACGGCGTCAAGCTGAGCAAGGTGTGAGGTGGGGGAGTCACCCCAGAGGGGAGAGCAGTACTCCATCAAGCTGCGGATGAAGGCCTTTTAGGTGGATAGTACAGGTGTGGCAAGGAGGGAGTTTGCATGACGGAGGATGCCCAGTCACCATCTGGCTCTGGAGGCCAACTTTCAAATGTGGTTTCCTCAGGATTAAAAGACTTTGTCCAAGTGTTTGACCAATTTGTTATTTTGGCAATTCATGAAGAAAGAGAAGTAGCTGCTGCCTGTCTACCTAAAGGATGAGGGATGTCACGGCACAGGGTGGAGTCCTCAACAAAGAGATAAAGAGGATTTTCCAGAGTCATAGAGATGTTGATGAAGATTAGAAATAGGATGGGGCCTAGAATACTGCCTTGTAGGACAGTTAGCATATAAATCAGCCATTTCTGCGAAACGCTTGAGGGTGCAACTTTGGCACCCTCGAGTTTCCAATTTCACATGGTCTGAAGATACAAAATTAAGAAAAACTCATTGTGGGACCTTCAATGCAACAAACTTCCTCTGGACTATTGACACTGAGCCCACAACATGCTGAAGGATGCCCCACTTACCAAAGTAAGCCACGACTGAGGCTGAACCGTGATACAGCAGGGGGCAATTGAACCTGCTTTCAACTGCACCAAAATAACGCCGACATGGTGTCATCAAATTGAGAATACGTATGCCGATGTCGGAAGTCCATTATCTTTTATGCTGCATATAAAGCAGACACTGTTATGACGCCTGATTCACAGTTATCTGTTGGTGGTGGAGACACGGAGCTTCCTTGCAGCTTGTCCTTTAACAATATTTGTATACACAGTTGAGGCAAGCCCATATAGGCATTAGAACAAAGAACAGATCGGGGTGTAACAAACCGAAAGTTACGGGAGAAAGAGAGGTGTGGGGTAACACACCAACGGCTGATTAGATGGAAAATATATGTACCGTACTCTATATAAAAATATATAAAAAAAACAAAAAAAATTTAATGAATCCAAAAAATATTTCTTAAATGAAGAGGAGGATGAGCAAAAGGAGGAGGAAGAGGAAATCTAGTAACCTGGAAACTCTGAAAAAGCTGAGCTTGCGGAGGGTTAATGAGTGTAGAAAAGATCAAGAGTATCAGGATGAATGTGGGATGACCTGAGATAGTGGTGAACAGTTATGTTGAAGCCCTGGAGGGAAAAGTGAGATTGAGCAGACTGAGGAAGTTGGTTCCAGGGGTGGGAAAAAAGAGAGGAACGAATGAGTGGAGGTGAGTAGACGTGAGTCTTGATTTTGGGAGTTTCACCAGAAGGCCGTTACTGGCAGACCGTATGCGCCCTGCAAAACCCTAGGGTGTGGGTGGGGTGGCAAAGCACGGAAAGGAAAGAGGGTGCAAGACTAGAAAGGAGGCAGTAGAAGATAGATAGAGAGACCACTAACCTGTCTGCGACGTGAAAGTAATAGGCCCAGAGACTCAGCTTCATACCAGGAAATTCCAATGGTTTTTTAAGGCTGTGCTTTTCACGACATCGAGCTGAGCATGGTGTTGAGGCAGGGGTGCCAGTCCAAAGGGGAGAGCAGTACTCCATAAAGCTGTGTTTTGAAGCTTATAAGTATGAAGACCTTATAAGATTCCACTGTGTCCTTCGCGAATAGTACATGAGCTATTGCCGGCACCCTAAACAAATTCCAGTTCCTGCACCCTCAGTCGAATATCCTGCATTAGTGACAACCCGTTCAGGATTGTAACCCCAGCCAAGAAATTTCTTCGGCAGAACCGACGCTCTGTATAGAGTGTGGTGCTTAATAATACACTCCTCTCTCCCAAAGTTCCTCTCTCTGCATCCTATCACTATCATGTCCCTCTCCATCACTTCCTTACACCTCATTTTTGATCTGCCCCTTCTCCTTCCAACTGCATCCATATCAAAAACTTATTTGACCACATCCCCATCTTCCATCCCAAGCACATGCCCCAACCAACTGTAGACATGCCTTTTTGTGAATGTCCCCTTACTTGTACCCACCTCCTGATATCCTCAATATTCTTTGTTTCCCTTAAAAAGACTGGGTGGGTGAACCTTCCCAATTATAACATTATCTTTGGAATATTTTAATAAACTTTTATGAGTCAAACATCAGGGATATATCCCAGAAAAACAACAGACATGCCTTTCAAGAGTACACGACTTTGAAAACTGACCCCATGGAGTGTTTCCGACGTCTGCAGAGCGGGACTCGGCGACTATGGCATTGCGGATGAGCATCCAGTCATGGTTGTCGTAGTTGTGCTGTGGCATGCTCGTATCCCCTGTAGGTCTCTCATCCAGGATCCGCAAACGGGGAAGCAAAGCATGGATGGCCTTCCGGTAACTGTAATCACCATCCTGCATGGGTGGAAAAAAATACATTAACCTGGTTGGCTCGCTCGCCATGACAGGTGGCGAATCGAGAATGAGGATGTCTCAGTTGCAAATGAAGGGTTTCATCATTTTCTATATCCGAGTTTTCATTGTCTTCCAGATAACTTGTTGCTCACCAAATCATGCAAATGTAAAAATGCTTTATGGAGGTCCTGGTTTATTTCAATATTAACCTAAATCGCTTACACAATCTGCTGAAGTACAAACTGATTTACAAAGAAAACAAAATGTTGCCTTTGCCTTCTTGTGTTCCTTTAACACGTCTTTGCCTTATCAGATTCGAGTTTAACAACAGTTATCAGTTCTGGTGAACTAGTTAGTGCAACATTCCCCATACCCATCAACCATCCTCAATTTCATTTCAATAGGCAAGTAATCACATCAACCTAAAATTGTAACCTGGTGCAGTGACAACGGTGGGCATTGCATCAATGAACACACCAGGTGGTGAACGATCAAACAGCATACCCTTTGAGAATCTGCCATTGCGCCTTTACCCAAACCAAATTCCATGTTTTTTCTGCTTGTGTTACATAGCTCTCAGGTATGTATGTACAAGGCATTACATAGCCCTCAGGTATGTATGTACAAGTGTTGGTAAGTGGATATCACTCACAACAGCACATGCACTTGGGGGTGGCTGATGACACACCGGATTTCCCTCCAGCGTGATATTGACCAAGCAAGAACAGAAGGCCAGGTGTTGTACTTGAGCAAGGTCCTCCACACAATTCCCTTCCAGGTCCAGAATCTCCAGCATGTCGAGAAAGCCCACCTGGCTGAGGTCTGCAATGCTGTTGAATGCCAGGTACAGTTCCTATACTGCCAGGTGAGCAAAACAGATCGGTGGCTCACAATGATTGACTACGCCAGCTTAAAAAGATGACACAGATGATGTGAAGCAATGTGGATAGAACCATTCACTCCAAATGTACATGCAGAATGTGGGAATTGAAGCATTTTGAGATGGTAACAGGAGTTTGTTACCTCCGCCACTGAAGGTGGAAGGAGGTTATGTTTTCACCCCTGTCTGTCTGTTAGTGTGTAGGATATCTCAAATAGTTGTGGATGTATTCGGATGAAACTTGGTGGACAGGTTGGGTGTGTGACAATACAAGGACGAATTGATTCGATTTTGGTGAAGATCCGAATACGATAATTATTTAATTTTTTTAAGTGATTATTCACCAGATAGATCGGGCCAAAAAACGATATTGTACAGTATTGCACGATATTTCAAAAATGTATTGGGCCCGCTATGTTCTTGTGGATCAGGCATTCCATGGCGGAGGTATGCACTCTACCGAGTGCCCTTCTAGTTTACAGTGTGTTGATAAAGAAATTCAGATGACATCACTTCTTCATTCATGTGCAGCATAAGGCTATGGGTAGTATCATTGGCTGAGCGCATGGCTGTGCCGCTGATACAATGCCCTCTGCTGGTTTGGGCAGGAATTTGTCATTTGTTTTGGGTGCTCACCTACTCTTCACAAAGGACACCAATTGTTGTTGGCAGATGGGATTCCCGTTTAATGTCCACCCAAGGGACGGCGCACACACATTGATGAATCACCCTGCCTGTGAAAAACCAGGATGACAATTTAAAGCTGGGTCAGGATTCAAACCCAGGCTGGACAGCTTCAAGGTGAGTGTGCATAACTCGAGGCCATCCTGTCGGCCCATTACATCAACAAAAGAGAACACATCCAAATACGTATTAAAGTGGGTTCATTATGTCATTATTTCCCACTTCACTTTCCCACAACACTTCATTATTTCCCAGAAGGCTCCTGTTTTGTGTGCACACTCCCATTACTGTTGTCAGCTCCAGGTTTTCAGTATCACCTCCATCAGTTTGTCTGCAAGTTATTTAATGTCCATTAACGGCAATGTATTGTTATGTTTGTGGGGTAGATGAAGGAATTTCATCGGAAAAATAGGATTGTATAGAGTTGCTTGAACCCATGGATGTGTAGGAGACATCTCAATGTAAACTAATTAGGGAAAATGTGAGCTTAAGTGTTACTTGTCACTACACGGGGGGGGGGGGGGGGAAGGGGGGGTGCAGTGTTAATTCAATAGGGATTAAGAATAATTTCCCCCAGTATGTAATTGCCCCCCTGTCACTATTCCCTATGTTTTAGTATTACAAGTTTTTGTATTTGTATGTGTGACCAAGTAGGAAGAAGCCCCGCCTCCAAGTGTGATGGCGGGTGAAGTCATGCCCACGAGGCAGGCGGCAAGAGAGGACGGGGAAGCATCTCGTCGTGAGGAGCAAACGCACGAGTGGAGTTTGATGTGAGGGATGCGATCACAGAAGCAATAGCGCGTGTCGGCAAGAGAGCGGAGAGGCAGGATCGGCGGTGGAAAGAGCAGGCATTACGGCTGACTTTCTTTCGACGGATGAAGAAGACGGTACGGTTCTCGTGTTTGTGCGGAGGCGAATTGGCTCGCGTGGTGGAACAAGACGCTGGCAATCGACTCTTGGTTGGTCGTGAAAGATGGACCTCGCAGCCTCGTGAAAATCACCAGAGGGAGCGGCGCCATTCTGCAGAGAGCGGGATTGGCAAGCACGGTCGATGAAGAAGCGACAACGTGGTTTGGGAGCCCTGACGTCGAATATTGCCTCACGAATTGCTCGGCGCCATTTTTGGGGTGCGGTTACCTGGACGCACGCTGATGACACGGTTACCTGGGTTACCTGGGCGCAAGGTTTGATCGTCAAGTTCTAAAATATCGCCTGGATTCAGCTAAGTGAAGGAAAGAAAAGGGATTTCTTTATTTTCTTTATTTTATTGGACCCCTTGTCTGTAGGTGTGTGTCCGAGTGCGGAGGCACATCAAATAGGATTTTTTCATTTGATTATTGTCATTGTACATATTTGATTACTGTCATTAAATTATCCATTTTAATTAATTTCATTTGCTTGTGTTCATGCATCTGTTGTGGGTTCGAGAGTAAAACGCCTGTGCCGTGCTACCGCCGAGACTCTGGAGTCTCGGCTGTGGGCCTCCAAAGGAGAACTGTTTGGCCATCCGTCCAGGTAGGGGCTAAACCCCTGGACACGACAATATTGATCATGCATGCCATCGTTGTTGGGTGGGGGGGGGGGTCCGAAAATGAGATCCTTAAAATTGAGAACAGGCAGAGAAGAGGAAGATGATCGGGGAGAGAAAGAATATGGTAAGAAAATGCTGTGTGAGTGAGGAGGGAAGGAAACAGGGTTAAGAGGAAATTGGGGTTGTGAAAATGGAGGGAAAGGGCATGCATGGAGCAGACTTGGTGGGTAGTGGGCGGAGAGGGTAGAAATTCTGCCATATTTGTATATGTAATAAATAAATGGCTTCCTTATCAGATAGAAGAACCACTCCTTTCATGTCTTCAGACGCATACGGTAGCTGGGGCAGTTTTTTCCTTGGCTTGGGGCCACAATCCTGGACGGTTTTCCACTCCAACGTAGGATATTCGAATGGCTCATTCATCCCAGTAAGCTGGTACTCATTTTGCCAACCTCAGGATGACAAGCTGAATCACCCCACCTGGTATTATCCTTACAGCACAACAGGAGTTTGAACTCAGGACCCAAAGATCTTATGCCAGCCACCTTAACCGTCAAGCCAACGCCAGGATATTATCAGATACCTACAGTCCTACACCCATGCCGAAGTGGACACAGTGGATGCTTCACTGAGTGTGGATTTGATTAGACACGAGAAACACAAACCCATTTAGTAAAGGAGTCGATGGATTAAATAATTAAAGGTATGGCATGACATAATTTGTCGTAGTAACACCTGCATTACATTTCCAAAATAAATTGTGTGATGGACCAAAAACCTATTCCTGTGCCAGAAGGTCGCCATACCTTCCTAGCCAAGCGACCTAAACTTAATGCAAGCCTCCGAAAGCAACCGTAAGCTTCATAAATTCACCTGCGGACAACAACATGTGGAACCATTAAAAGGCACGTAACCTACCCATGATTAGCAGAAAGTAAGCCTGGTGTTGGCTTAGTGGTTGGGTGGCTGGTTCGGGATCTTAGGGTCCTGAGTTTGAGCCCTGTTTGCCACTGAATTAACAGCAGGTGGGGTTGACTCAGCCTGCCATCCTTTTGAGGTTGGTGAAATGAGTACTAGTGTACTGGTATAGGGGCACAGCAACAGTGGCACAGTCGTGCTGCAACAAAATGATAGCTACCCGGCAGCCAAGCTGCCAAGGAAGAAGAAGATTTCCACAAAGCCGAACATGCTTAACCACACAAGCAATCTTCACCTTCCCAAAATTCAGCAGCTTAAGGAAAAGCCAAGTATAGAATGGCCTGAGGCCTGGATGTCATTTACAATGACTGCAAACCAATGAACAGAATTTGTATTTTTCAGGGGAGAATATCCAAAATGCATGAAGCCCAACATCAGGTGGTGTGACCCTTTTTGAAGATAAAAGTTACGCAATAAAACAGACAGACTC
The DNA here is from genome assembly GCF_056783735.1 of Eptatretus burgeri. Classification (NCBI taxonomy): domain Eukaryota; kingdom Metazoa; phylum Chordata; class Myxini; order Myxiniformes; family Myxinidae; genus Eptatretus; species Eptatretus burgeri. The sequence continues at coordinate 11,041,985 of NC_140965.1, read as the reverse complement.
GTGCATATCTTGCAAAAAAAAAGCATCCGGCCCGTGCAGCCCAGAACAAGCGAGCAGCACAGCGCACTTGGCTGGCTGCACTGGCGGAAATGGAGACGTCACGTCCCAAGCAGCATCACGCGGGCGCACCCAAAGTCCCGTATCGTTCCAGTGCCACGTGGAGTACGCGGCAGCTGGAAAAACAGTGTCCAGATACTAGCCTTGAGGGAGTAAAGGGCAGAGAGGCCATCCAAATGCTGCAGGCCACAGCAGGCCATCCAGAGAACTTGCAGGTGTCTCAATGATGCCCCAAGATCTCTGCAATGGTGAGAGAAAGATTGTTTCTTTTTTTAATGTTATTTTACAAATACCACAAATACTACATCTGTTAAAAATGTGAAAGTCTTACTTGCCTCAGAAAATGAAAACCCCAAAAAATGAATTTCCAGAGAGTTTAATACAACACAAGGCCACAAAAATAATGCCTCAAAAGCTCTTGAAGATGTACGTAACCAGGGAGGTGCTGCCAAGTTCACCAGGAAGGCGTAGAGGTAGCGCATTTACCTTTGAGATGTGTAGTCTGTAGTGAATTTAACTTTGAGCTTTCTAGTCTGGGTTCGATTCCTAACCCGACTCGAAACTGTCCGGTTGGTACTTTGTAGGCCGGGTGTTGTATCACAAGGTGCGCAGCCTGGATGGACATTATAGCTGCGGACCTATCTGCTTGTATTGCTGCTGGTGGACATTAAAGAGTCGCTGGTAGGTGTTAAATATGGTGGACATTGTCGTTCTATTTTCAACAAGAGAGGGGTTCAAAGAAGAGCAAGGTTTAACTGACAGTGCGGTTGTGGCGCAACAATTGGGTACAATCAGCAAGGGAGTGAACAAGCAGGTTAAAAAACAAAAGACAGAGGAGGGGACGAAACACTGAAATCAGTAAGAGGGTTGGGTTAGGATGGGTTATTGGGGGTAATAAAGATCATGGGTCAGGAGGATGGAGTAGGTAACTTATCGTCAACACCCGAGCCAAACTCCTGTCCAAATCAGCATCAATTGAGTGTCAGCCTTGGGGCCAGCTAGTTTGTGAAAGACTTCGCCAATTCTTAGATGCTCCCTGAGCCGCCATCCGCATCGACTATGCAAACGGCAGAAGAAGAAGGAAATGCTGCCAATCTTCTCGATCTCACCTCGTGGTTTCTTCTACTCCTGCACTAACTTGCACGGGACGGTAACAAGCTCGACGTGGAGCTGTTCGTGTTTGCGTTTGATTCCTCGATTCCAATCCAGTGTGGCACCAGCAGGGCGATCAGCACCGTGAAGCACGTAGTGTTTCTTTGAGAATGTTACGCTCACTGCTTTGCTTGCAATCATGCACGTACAGTCTACTCTCGTTAAACGAAAGGCATTCCATGGCCTGCTCGGTTTAACGGGAGCCGACTTCAGAAAAGGTTTGATGGGATTTTTTGCAAGGTTCAATATTTGCGTCATCGCAATGACTTTTTGCAGATACCGTGTCACTTTGTGAAATGAGAAAATTCTATCAAGTCATCACTTGTCGTCTTGTCTTAGCTTTTGCTGTCATGACATTTCTGTAGTTGCTGCTGCTGCGAAGGTCCCATCTGCTCTCTGAGTTTTGACAGTTTTGCAGAGACTTTGCTAATTGCCCAGAGTACCAACACCCAGCATGAGAATACTCTTACTGAAAGCTATTTTTGGATCATTGAAGTCTAAAAGTGAGTGTAAACAGATGGGACAACCAGCTTAGCGTCACCTTTGCCACAATACTGCACCACTTTGACCCCTGCTGCTATCACAGTTTCCTTTCAATCTTTAAGCATTCACTCTGACAGTGGAGTCATTACCTCCTCCACCAAAAGTGGATGTAGGAAATGTTTTCACCTCTGTCTGTCTGTTTGTCTGTTTGTGAGCAGGATATCTCAAACAATTATGGATGGATTCAGACAAAACTTGGTGATCAGGTTGGGTGTGTGACAAGGAGAAATTGATTAGATATTGGTGAAGATCCGGATCTGGATCCAGATCCGAGAATTTTCAAAGTGATTCTTCACAATCACCAATTGATATGTAGCACAATATCTCAAAAGGTTATGGAAGGATTCGGACAAAACTTGGTGGATGAGTTGGGTAGGTGACAAGAACTAGCCGATGAGATGTTGGTGAAGGTCTGGATGCAGATCCGGCCATCCATCCCATCCATCCACTGGGACGGGACTCTGTGCAGAGTGTTGGTGCTGCCAAAGCAGTCACCTTGGCCATCACTCGGTTACAAAATGTAAACTGTTCAGCCTGGCAGAGGTATACGCTGTACTGAGTGCTGTTCCAGTTGACCTTTTGTTTATCATCAGGATTAGTTGAGATCCTCAGAGAATTGTGTGGAGTAAGAAAACGTGTTTTGAGTTTTAATTTGGAAGCTGCAACGGTGCTGAAATCAAAGATATTTTGGCCAACTAAATATTTCCCACTTTGGCCGCAGACGAGATATAATTCTAATATGTGTGTGACAATAACAAATTGATTGTATTTTGGTGAAGACATGCCTGGTGTTGGCTTCATGGCCTGAGTGGTGGGCTTGGAATCCCAGGGTCTTGAGTTCAAATCCTGCTTGGCTGTTTAATTAATACCAGGTGGGGTTGACTCAGCCTGTCATCCTTCTGAGGCCAGCAAAATTAGTACCAGCTTGCTGGTATCCTGTGTTTGAGTGGTGACCCATCCAGGATTGTGCCCAATAACCCAGGAGACTGCTTAGGCAGCACCAATGCTTTGCACAGAGTATGGTCCCAATGGATGGATGGATGGATGTTGAAGATCTGGATCTGGATCCAGATTTTGGTGAATATCCAGATGCGGATACGAGAATTTTAAAAGTGATTCTTCACAATTGGGAGATGGGGCCAAAAATGATACATAAGCATGATATTTCAAAAGGTTGCGGGCGGATTATGACAAAACTTGGCGGATGAATTGGTTAGGTTACAAGAACAAGCCGATTCGATTTTTGGTCAGGTTAGGATGCAGATCCAGTCTATCAGTGGAATACAAAATGTAAACTGTTCAGCCTGGTGGAGGTAGGCACTCTACTGAGTGCCGTTCTAGTTATACAAGACATAATCAGTGAAATCTCTGAAGAGATCTTTTGTCAGGATGCATCATTAGAACTGCACAAGTCGAGCCCCTTCCTTGATACAACAAATTCGAGTTATATTTTTTGGTACCCACCCAATGCATAGCATCGCACATTTAATGCCATCTATTGTAACCCTCCAATAAATAAATAAATCCGACTGATGTACACGTTGAAACAAAATGTACGTGCTGCTTTGTACAATCACCAACCAAAACAAATTACAGAATCTCTTTCATTACAATGTGGATTATAAGTATTTAGGTTTTACGAATGGGGGTATGATGGATGTTCGGCGTCACTTGGGAGATGTATTAAATACGGCGCTGCAATGACGATAACGTCATTCCCTTCGGAACACGGATGGACATTTCAAAAAATCATCCCAATCCCATATCCCTCTGACAAGCCAGCAGCATGAGTCTGCTTCCCTCTCTGTGGACTTGCAAAGTATCAGATTCTGCTCTAACACTTGAACAAGTCACGCAATCCAAGCAAATCGCTCATTCTCTTCCCGCCTCTCTGAAACGATGGTCAAACGAACCCACGGATCCATTTCTACAATCAACCACAAGAAGTTCAGTCTCTCAAATTTCTAGGCTTTTACCATCTGCTACGACCTCTCCTGGGTCGAGCACACATCAAAGCTGGCTGACGAAAAGCTGTTACCACTCCCACAAAGAAGCACTGATTGGCGTCTCCAACAAAGAAGCAAAAGCACAGGGTCTGCTACTTTCTCATTGCAGACAGGTTGGTTGCCTCTCAAGGACTCCCTCTGCACTTCGATTCCTCCTAAGACCCGGCAAATCATATGCGTTCTTCCACCAACCCCCTTCTTGTGAATCTCCCAAAATCCAGGCTCACTGATCACCTCCACTCCTTTGTACCTCTTTTCTCCAATTTATTGAACAGACTGAGGAAAAAGGTTCAATCCCACTCTTCCCTCTGGGGCAGGGGTTCTCAAACCCAGGGTCATGACCCAAACTTGAAAAACGCCCTTCAAAATCGCGGTTTTTTTGATCGCGGTTTTTCACATCGAAAGCGTTTTCTCCGACAATTGTTTATATTCGGTACTGGTACCATTTGGGTCACGAGGCGAATGCGATTTCCAAATGTTAGTTCGTGGACAAAAAAGTTTGGGAACCACTGCTCCAAGGCTTCTACAAGTTGGTAAAAACACGAGAATAAAATGGTTAGTATTAAAATCCACCATAAAGGATCACAAGGTGCTTAAGTTTCAGGCTTTACCCTTTGTCAAGACAATTAAGAAGCTTTGCTCTTCCATGAACCTCGACCTCTTTTGCTCTGATGAAGGGTAAAGCTCAAAACGTCAGCACCTTGTGATCCTTTACGCGGCACCTAACTCAACCAGTTTTACTCTCATGTTTTTGTTTTCTTGTGTCACCAACGCAGACAGCTAGTTCTGTGCAAGGATTAGCAACTACAGTTTCAAGTTAGTGGTGCACCATCCCGAAGGTCGTCCTCCATTCCTTCCAGTGATATTTTGCATTGTCATTCTGTATTTGAAAGTAGATATATTTCCTTCCCTATTCTCTCTCTCCTCTTCTTGTTCATTCATTCCCTTGCTGTGTCTCCACTGCCCCCACCGTCAGTGCGTTGCCTTCCACCCTCTGTCACTTTGCTCTTCGATGAGTCTACACTTTGCATACCAAAAATAAAAATTAAAGCCACAAGGAGCCTCATTCCTACCATTAACTGTTCCATTTCTCGAAGAGTTTAATTGCTACCTTTTCCAGCAAAATTGCATATTCTACAAGGACACCCCACCTTTAATGAGACCACCAACAAAGTGTCCCCAGTAGGATGATTTTCCACCCCATCTCCTCGAGTGCAATTGTTCTTTGAAACAGGAACATCATCAAATTCATTGCCCTTTGTCTTCACGCCCCCAGCCCATTGCAACACCAAGGAAGCCAAAATGTTGGATGCAGCAAAGCCCCTGTCTTGACATTCTTTCGAGATTGAAGACTTGCTGGCTCTTTTGGCATAAGAGAACACCCAAAGTGAACTAGAGTAGAGTTCATCCAATTCAAAGTTGTTCATTCACACTGCAGCACACCTGTTATTCAAAGGTATGGATCATTCCTCAAAGCAATATCAGAATGGAATGTGAAAGCCAAAATTAGTGCGCAAGCAAATGAAGGACAATAAGAAAAGCAGGGTAATGCAAAACACAAGCCGGTACGACAAGAAAATGAACACAATCCTTGTGAACAAGTCGGCATGTTATTCCATGTTATTCCCCAGTGACTATGAGTGGACACCTCGTCTGAGGTTCACAAGCTTCAATTGTTGCGTTGCTCGAGGGATAGCCGAGTCGCTTGAGCTTTCGTTATCGTACTGCTTGTGAATTCACTTGTCCCTATTTCGTACTGCGAAGTATTCCATTCCAAGGGGCGTAACACTTGCTGACCATGGACAGAGATGACCGTTTTTACTTCGTCGGGGGGGGGGGGGCTATGGGTCACGACATTTCGTTCCCATGTGGACACTTGACTAGTGGTTGCAGGCTTATTCACAAGGATTGTGTCGATTTCCTTGTAGTACCGGCTCGTTTTTGGCACTACCCTGCTCTTACTGTCGTTATTCAATTGCTTGCAAGCTAATTTTGGCTTTCACATTTTATCGCTTCACAAGCCCACAATTTCAGAGAAAAATTGGATGCACAGCGACAGAAGAGCTGTTTACTCAGACTTGACTCAGAAGAGAGAGAAGAAATTTGATGGGGTCATATGAATCCCATTTTGTACTTTTGAAAAGAGGTGAGGAATTCTTTGTGCTGAAAAGCTCAGGAATTGCTGCACCCGATATCAAACATTCCAACAGTTCACACAGTTATATGGAGAGTTTTGGGGTCAGGAATGTTCAGCTGGCATGGTTTTGGACCTCTCATCCTGTTAAAAGGCTGGGTGATATCAATGGGATTTCCAGAAATCATGGATAAATAGGTTCATGCCCTCATGCTGCTCATATCCAGGTAATGGGATGTTTCAGCATGACATCATGGGGCTGACAGGATGGCCTAGGCTCTTGATGTACGCACACTCACCTCCAAGCTGTCTAGCCTGGGTTCGAACCCTGACCGAGCTATAAAATGTCATCCAGGTGTTTCGCAGGCAGGGTGATTCATCAATATGTGCCGTCCCTCGGATGGACGTTAAACTAGCGTCCTGTCAGCCAGCATTCGTTGGTGGACGTTAAAGATCCCACGGTGTCTTTCACAAACAGTATGCAAGTTATCGCCGGCACCATGAACAAATTAAAAATGTTTTCCCTCACCAGCAGAGGGCGTTGCGTCAGCGGAACAGCCGCAACCTCAGCCGATGATGTTCCCCCGCAGCCTTATGCTGCATATGAAGAAGAAACATGACATTGCCACAATCTGTTGGGTACATATGGTCCAGGAGACATTTATTGAACACTACTTGCATTTCACACTTCTGGGCTAACCATCCGAAATAAATATTGCTTTCCATACTTGGGATGTGTTAGAACATCACATGAGGACCTCTCTACAACCAACAGCTTGTTAATGCAACAACACTTTAACCTTCTTAGTGGAAGGGGAACCAAATATAATGTGATTTTTTGTGTGTGTACTAAAGAAGGCTCATGGAGGAGGTCGACAACTGAGGACAGCGATTTCACGGGCTGACAGTGAACCAAAGGAGAACAGGGAGACAAAGACATCACATGTGAATGGATGAGTGGCAGAAAGGAAAGGCATGGGAGGGGATCAGTGGGAGTAGAAGAGAACAGGGCTGCTAATACAAGAGAGCATGAGGCGATGAAGAGAAACCAGGGAATAACATCCACCATCAAGCGATTTACAGAACGAGTTCGATTTTAAAGACCCCAATTCATCAGTCTTTTCAATTCAACGGACTTCGGCCTTGTCCCCTCAAGAAAATTTGTACACTTGCTTAATTTCATACTTGAGAGTTCCATTCTTGAAATATATTTTCCATCTGACTGGAGGTCAATTCAATCGCAACTTGCCCTTTAGCTGTGCTGCATCAGAGCAGAACAAGAGGGGGTGGTGGGGGTAATTCGTGGGTGGAACTTGATATCCATGCAGGGATCGTATAAATCTCTATTTCAACAATGAATGGATCTCAGTAGACAGCAACCTGACAATGAGCCAGGAGTACATTGACGCTGAATTGATTCGGCGAGGGATCGTTGGCAGTTTGAGGCCCTGAAGGAGAGTGATGAGGATGATAACACCACTCGCTCGCTTCCCTTCTCTCTCTTCTCCTCTCTCTCCTTTCCTCAACCCCCCCCCCCTTTCCCCGGAAAGAAATTCAGACACTCTAATGTAGTCACAGAGTTTATATACTCGCTGAAGATGAAGGATCAGGCTGACGTGCTCATGCCGATCCACCTGTGAAGGATCTATAAGATGGCTGCCAGGAAAGCTGCCTCCTCTTACCACCAGATGACTATTTACTGTAAGGACGTTTTCACGGCATATTAATCAATGACAATCGCACTGACATTCCTTCCAATTCTAACCTATACAATTACCGTACAATTATATACATTATATATTCTATACAATTCCTGGAGACATCTTGCACAAAACTATAGTTTTACATCCTATACACTTCTAAAATACAAGTGAGCCCATAAAACGGTGCAGTTTTTAATGCTTACAACTTTTTATTTTGGTTTTGAATGCAATGATAATGAGAATTGCATCTCAGAAAGGGCAAGTCAAAAAGGTTCAGAATATATTATTTTAGTTTTTTTCCAGGTTGATTTGTTGATAAAAAGGTCTCAGCAAAGTGAAGAACAAGTGTTCCACAATGGAAGAATATCAGAAGACTATGTTGCGAATTCACGCCCACCACCGTGCGGACGGCCGCGTCACTCGAATCGCGACCGCGTCGCCCACCGGACGGACAATTCAGTCGTGACCCTCTGGGAACTATCGCCCGGAGCCAGTCACGGGTGGGCCTTTCGACCTCACCACAATCGTGCTAATCGGCCACCGGAGTAGGATAGGGTTGTTCGCCAAACTCGACCTACCTAAGTACCTACGCAGATGGTAAACCGGGCGATCGTACCTTGCCGCAGGTCGACTCCGGACACGAACCGCTTAAGCGGTCCGTTCCGTTCTACAGTGATAACCGAGCGGTGTTATCGTCGCCCTCGACGGTTCCGATTAATTACCGGGCATATTAAGCCCACTACGAACCCTTTACGTGAAGCAGGATGGAGGGTCAATAAAGAAAAGATGAAGCGAAACGGGAAAACAGTTCACACAAAGCACATTTATTACACGACACAAGGAAAGCACACATATACAGCCAAACAGTCAAAATGCACATATAGCAATCAAAACAAAAGCAACGACGATGCAGAGTTACTACCGACTACGCGCACACACGGCAACACTTATACAGTTCTACTTTACAGACGGCGCCAACACACATTTACTCAAAAGCAAAGGAAAGAAGCCACCCTCATAGACAAGGGGGCAGACGGGCCTGTAGGCCAATATGCGCGCGTGACCTGAAGGAGCGGCCAGGCCCGCAAGACCGGGGGGGGAGCCTACCCGCGTCCTCGTGACGCATTGGCGGACGAGCCGCAGATGTGGCCGCGTGGCTGTGCCACGACTCCGTGCTCCTTGGCGGGTTTCGTTGGCACGACGTTTGGAGTGGGGTGGGAATGGGGCCCCCTTGTTGCACTATCTCAGCATGGGGGAAAGGAAGAATTGTTGATGCCCTGGGGGAGGGAGAATGGCTGGCTGGCTTGGGTCCCGCGACGAGCGATCCCACACCGCGACCTCGTCGCTGACCGCCGTCCTTCTCGCCTCGGACCCGAGCTCCTTGCCTCTTCCCGCAACTCTTCTCAGCCGACTCCAGAACCCAACTCGATGACACACCGATAACTTCACCACCCGACTCGACTCTCTGCCACACCGATGACTCGACTCACTCTTTCTGCCCTGATTCGCCTTGCGCTCGTCGTTTTGTAGGCTGACAGGAGCAGCTAATATGCAAATATCCAGATCAGGATGACCGCGGGGGCGGAGCCACGCTCACCAATTGGTCGGAGGAAAGGGGGCATGAATCTCCCCTGATCCTAGAATTTGCATATATCGATTTCCGACAGACGCACCTGGAGGCGGGGCCAAGCCGCTCCGCGCTTGCTAATTGGACGGAGCAAAAGTGGGCGTGTAGCGTTCCTGATCCGAATTTTCCTCGGAAAGGCCGCTATTTGCGCTCGCGGCTCGGTGTGTATCGCTGAACGGGCCCAAGACAGCCCGACGCTCAGTGTTCACAGGTGGTGCGGGAATGGCCATAGAAGAAGAGAGGTGAAGGTGGTGGAGGGTTTTCGGTGGTGGTTTGATGGTTATGGTGCCGTTTGGGAATGACAGTGATGCGATGTTTGCGGGATTGAGTTGTGAAGCTAAAGGTCGTGGCTGTTGGCGTTGTTGTTGTTGTCTGAGGGTTGGAGCGTGGTTGGTTCAAAATAAAGATAGAACAGAAAAACGGCTATCTCAAAGCGTCGCAGCCCGAATGAATCACATAAATTCTCTCTATACAATGGGTTTGGGGCTAACTACACATGTACTTAGAGATATCTCACTTACGGGCCCTGAATGGTGGTTTGCGAATTTCCACAGCCGTAACACTACCCCCTCCCCTTTTTACAGACTCGTCCCGAGTCGTAAAACTTTCGTGTGCCATCATGTGTAGTTCTCCCCAAGTACGTTTTACCTTCGGATCCCCGAGTGCGACATTCATGGTATTCGTGTCCCCAAAATAAATAACCTGAAGGCTGAGTAACTAACTAAACAAACCCACTCATACGGACGACTTAAATAATATTGCCGGCGCTAAGACAGACATGCCGGGGGCGCACTCATATTTACAGTAAATCTTAACCTTAACTTACAAATTTTACACTAAACCATGGCCCAGGATCAATGGACTCTGCAAAGAGAAAAGCAGTTAGCAGGGAGCCAGGCTGCTCGCATGCAGTCTCTGGCTCATGCAATGCAGGTGGCAGGGAACGTGGCCGGCTGCTCACACGCAGTCCTAGGCCTCCCCCTTTTAAATGGGCGCAGCGAACAATGGCGCATGGGCTGCGCAAATGCAGTTTCCTTGTGCGGCTGCCTACAGGGCAGTCCCTGCAGCACGCGCGATGATCTGACGCAGCAAACAACATTGCACGGGCCGCCAATGCGGTCCTGTGATGCGGCTGCCTACAGGGCAGTCCCTGCAGTACGCGTGACGATCTGACGCAGCAAACAATGTTGCACAGGCCGCCAATGTGGTCCCGTGATGCGGCTGCCTACAGGGCAGTCCCTGCAGTACGCGCGACGATCTGACGCAGCAAACAACATTGCACGGGCCGCCAATGCAGTCCCGTGATGCGGCTGCCTACAGGGCAGTCCCTGCAGCTTGCAAACTGTTGCGACGATCCTAGCGCACATGGCAATGAACAAGGGTGGGGGGGTAAAGCAAAATTGAACGGGGGCAAAAAGTAGATGAGGGCAGTGGGCAGGCATAGCAAAGGCAGCAGGCAACCACAGCCTGCAGAACAAGGCCGTTTCAGGCAAACACAGCCGGCAGATGAACTGGCCGGCACAGGCCTTGAAGCACAGCCGCAGACGAAGTTGGCCAGCCTCTCGCCATGCAGTGCAGGTTGGTGGAGGGAGTGCGGTGGTGCTGGCCACTCGAAAGGCGGGCTCAGACCTACCTACCTGTCTCCCTCCCACCGATGGCCTTTGCCTGTCACTGTCAATACCCACTCCCTTAATTTGTAAAAAAAAAACAATTTAGCCCCAAGTTATTTTTTTGTTGTTTTTATTTTCATTTCTTTCTTCCCCACTATAATTCGTCCCCTAACCCCCTTTATCGTCCTTATTCGGCTAACCTATCGTCTCCTAGCCTACTCCCAACCCCTACGTTCCCTTCCAGGAGGGGAATAAGGGAGAGCTAGCGTCCTGTGTCGAGGTCCAATGAAGCCTCAGGATGGCCTCCCCAGACTTCAGCGATCTTAACCCAAAGTGGGTCGAGCTTCCCACAACGAGAGCGAAGGGATGGATGGTGCGGAGGGGTACACTTCCTAATCTACCCTAACCATTAACCTTTAAACTACCCCGGGGCTTTCAACAAGGGCCTCTCGTTTAAACTATTGGTACTATCAACCCAGATTCCCATCGCCTGTGTTGGTGTCCTCACAATTTCGGCCCTCGTCCCCCAATTTTCTCTCCGTGCCCTCACACGGTCTCATGGCTGGGACGCGTGGCTCCCCTTGGCAGGCACGACCCTCTGCTGATTCTCCAACGATGGCACCCCAGGCCACTACACTGCCTCCGAGCCTACCAGCTCTCTAAACACCGGGGAGTGCCCTCCCTGGCGACTCCCCTGAAACGCTCAGGTGGCAGGCTGGCTTCCCGGGCCCCTTTCCGAGGGTCACCCGTGCCCACAACACTGCCCACACGGCTAACGGCGCCCCGGGCCCCCGGATCATGCAGGCGCACCCGTGCCCACTACGCTATCCCGGCCCCCCATGGGCCCTTGGCCTACCACGGCCGACGAGCCTGGTGCCCGGGGTACCCACTCAGCGATACTCACCTTTCGCAGCCATGCTCCCAGTCCGTCAAGAGGGCTCCTGCACCCGTCCAAAACAGGTTCGAGCCGACACTCCCACCAACAGCAAAACGACCTCCATTTTTCAATTTAACTAACCCAGCTAACTCACTTTACACTGACCCTGGGGTCCCTTGGGTGGGAGTCACTCCTCCCCCCAATCACTCAGCACACCATGCATTCCACATTCGCTCAATTCACACAGACCCGCTGGTCTCACTCACTCAACATGTCTCCACCTCACTACTCTTCAACACACACACCGCTGAACTCGGCCATCCTTCTGCTTACATCCCCTAACTAACTCGTGCTCCCACGTCTTCCCTTATACTATAGCACGTTCCTTTTAACACTACGTCGCTAAGCTACGTCCCCGCTACACATCCAAAGTCTATCTCTGTCTCCAAATCTCTAAAAATCATTTCCCAACCTAAATCTCAACTAAAACCCTCGACCTAATCCATTCCACGGACTCCATGAGGACTTGCCTTTGCCCCATGAAGTCGATCTAGCTATGTTAACCCTTCCCCCTAACTAGTGTTATCATGTGCCCAGGCAGGGGGGTCTTCCACCCCATGCCCGGGAATCCTGTTCACCCGAAAGCGAGGCTTGCTTTCGTTAATTTAAATGGTTTTTTTTCCAAATTTTGCGTAGCACCAGCGCGGCAACTCGCAGCTCGCGCACTTTGTACCTGCCCGTGACGTCATGCAGCTGCACATGTACCTCGCCCCTTCTTGGACAGCACCATCCGGCAGGGTTTCACCCTCCTGCCGGATTCCAACCCCAAGTGCAGCCATGACGTCACCGTGCGCACCACAAAAGCAAACCTCGCACTCCGTGGGGCTCCTCACGCGAACACATGTGCTCTTCCCGTTGGAGCTTAACACACACGCCCGCGTGGAGAACCCGTCCGGTCCAAATCCGTTTACCTGCCTAAACTTTGTCTGTCGCAGGATCGGCAACATTCACCGCGCGCGTTTCTGGACTGGGCTTCACTCCCGCAAGCGAGCACGTGGCGGCCTCATGCGTTGCACAGCACGGACCTCCCGCTCGCTGCTGGGTGAACCCGGCGCGGTCCCCATTGAAACTATGGCCGCTATTCGGCCCTCGTCTCTCTGTCGCCGTCTCCGTCGCCATTCAATCCACGCACACCTGCGTGTCACGACGCCCAGACTGCACTCCATTAACCTCACATTCACACCGGGAGACACGACTGCATGCTCACGCATGCCGACCGACATCTCCCTCACATACAGCGACCTTACACACGCTGTCTCCCTCACACTCACACACGCGGTGCCTCATCCACACACAGCGTGCTGGGAAGCACGCACTTCGGCACACGCCACCACACCACTCACACACGGGGCCGCTTCCACACACGGGGGCGCACTCACACCTTGCACCACACACACTAGGACAACCACACTGGGGATTCGTGTCCCCACAAGGGGTTCCGGGGCCTCTCTACCCCCCAAGCTCGGCGTGCACCTGTCCACAGCACCTGTCCCCTCGACCCCGCAAAGCACGACCGAACCCACCTGGTCGTGAGTCGCCTCAAGGGGGCATATTCCCTCCCCTCGTTCCTGGAGGAGGCCATCCAGCCGCTCGCACTGGGTCACAAAACAGTCCGCCAGCTCCCCCTCATTAACCCTCGCAACCTCTGTGTGTGTGTGTGTGTGTGTGTGTGTGTGTGTGTGTGTGTGTGTGTGTGTGTGTGTGTGTGTGTGTGTGTGTGTGTGTGTGTGTGTGTGTGTGTGTGTGTTCGTCTTTAGTTTCTTCCACCCCGTCTTCATCGTGTAATCTCTCCTTTACCGTTTCTACCTCCAGTGTCTCTGTTATTTCCATCTCTTCCCTTATCTCCCTTGTCTCCAGTATTTTTTTTTTCCTTTGTCATCACCTCGTGTCTCATCTCACACGTTTCGGTCACCTCATTTAATTTTTCCCTCTGTGTCGCCGTCACGCTTCTCGCCCAACACGTCCCCCGAATTATTTTCTCCTCACCCGCCTCCATTGCGGGCCTGACAACCGTTGCATTCCCTCCCAGCTCGTTCGCTCCCACACGTGGCGTCGCCATTTTGAGCTCCACTGCTATTGCCTTCATGCCCGCCTACAGGCTTCGGCCCATGTTCTGCATCTCACCCCGCATTTCTTTCATTTCTTCCTTCACTTGTTGCGCATTTACTTTCATTTCGTTCATGCTTGTCTCCATTTTTTTGTTTATTCCATCTATTTTGCTTCCCATTTGTTGCATCTCCCCCTCATTGCTTGTGTGATCATTTCCATCATTTGTGTGATGACTAATGGCGAAAGCAGGACCGATCCGCCACCATCGGTCTCGGTTTCGCTGGAAGCCGGGGAGGGGATTTGACGGAGGTGGGGAGGGGGGGGTGTCATACCCCGCGGCCTCTGCCGCACCCATTTCGGGCTCTGAGTTTGGTTGGGGGGTAATTGTTCCTGCATCACCAACATTTCCTGCTCGGGGTCTCCATCCTGGGCCATGGATTCTACACATTCTACATCCATCTCTAATACCCCCAGCTCCTGCTCGCCTTGAGACTCCATCTTATTTCTCGTAAGGGGTTAATTTAAATCGCTCGTAATTTGGAGGGAATCGGGGATCGCTCCTCTCACCCCTGAACCGATTCCCCGTGAATTTAGCTTGGAGACGGGAGAGTTTGTTTCCCGCTCTCTGACACCAGTGTTGCGAGGAGTGGGATGGGTTCGTGTCCCACGACCTGACACCAGTGTTGCGAATTTGTGCCCGCCGGCGTGCGGACGGCCGCGTCACTCGAATCACGACCGCGTCACCCACCGGACGGACAATTCAGTCGTGACCATCCGGGAACTATCGCCCGGAGCCAGTCACGGGTGGGCCATTTGACCTCACCACAATCGTGCCAATTGGCCACCCGCGTAGGATAGGGTTGTTCGCTAAACTCGACCTACCTAAGTACCCACGCCGATGGTAAACTGGGCGATCGTACCTCGCCGCAGGTCGACTCCGGACATGAACCGCTTAAGCGGTCCGTTCCGTGCTACAGTGATAACTGAGCGGTGTTATCGTCGGCCTCGACGGTTCCGATAAATTACCGGGCGTATTACGCCCACTACGAACCCTTTATGTAAAGCAGGATGGAGGGTCAATAAAGAAAAGACGAAGCAAAACGGGAAAACAGTTCACACAAAGCACATTTATTACGCGACACACGGAAAGCACACATATACCGCCAAACAGTCAAAATGCACATATAGCAATAAAAACAAAAGCAATGACGACGCAGAGTTACTACCGACTACGCGCACACACGGCAACACTTATACAGTTCTACTTTATAGACGGCGCCAATACACATCAACTCAAAAGCAAAGGAAAGAAGCCACCCTCATAGACAAGGGGGCAGATGGGCCTGTAGGCCAATATGCGCGCGTGACCTGAAGGAGGGGCCAGGCCCGCAAGACCAGGGGGGGGAGCCTACCCGCGTCCTCGTGACGCGTTGGCGGATGAGCCGCAGATGTGGCCGCGTGGCTGTGCCCCGACTCCGTGCTCCTTGGCGGGTTTCGTTGGCATGACGTTTGGAGTGGGGTGGGAACGGGGCCCCCTTGTTGCACTATCTAAGCGCGGTGGAAAGGGGGAATTGTTGATGCCCTGGGGGAGGGAGAATGGCTGGCTGGCTTGGGTCCCGCGACGAGCGATCCCACACCGCGACCTTGTTGCCGACCGCCGTCCTTCTCGCCTCGGACCCGAGCTCCTTGCCTCTTCCCGCAACTCTTCTCAGCCGACTCCAGAATCAAACTCGATGACACACCGATGACTTCGCCACCCGACTCGACTCTGCCACACCAATGACTCGACTCGCTCTTTCTGCCGGGATTCGCCTTGCGCTCGCCGTTTTATAGGCTGACAGGAGCAGCTAATATGCAAATATCCGGATCAGGATGACCTCGGGGGCGGAGCCACGCTCGCCAATTGGTCGGAGGAAAGGGGGGCGTGAATCTCCCCTGATCCTCGAATTTGCATATATCGATTTCCGACAGACGCGCCTGGAGGCGGGGCCAAGCCTCTCCGCGCTTGCTAATTGGACGGAGCAAAAGTGGGCGTTTTGCGTTCCTGATCCGAATTTTCCTCGGAAAGGCCGCTATTTGCGCTCGCGGCTCGGTGCGTATCGCTGAACGGGCCCAAGACAGCCCGACGCTCAGTGTTCACAGATGGTGCGGGAATGGCCGTAGAAGGAGAGAGGTGAAGGTGGTGGAGGGTTTTCGGTGGTGGTTGGATGGTTATGGTGCCGTTTGGGAATGGCGGTGAAGCGATGATGTGGGATTGAGTTGTGAAGGTAAAGGTCTTGGCTGTTGGCATTGTTGTTGTCGTCTGAGGGTTGGAGCGTGGTTGCAGTTGGTGACGATGGCTGGCATGGTGGTTGTTGTGTGATGGCAGTTGAGACGTGGTTGGTTCAAAATAAAGATAGAACAGAAAAACGGCTATCTCAAAGCGTCGCAGCCCGAATGAATCACATTAATGCCGTCTTTTCAACGGGTTTGGGGCTAACTACACATGTACTTAGAGATATCTCACCTACGGGCCCTGAATAGTGGTTTGCGAATTTCCACAGCCGTAACAACTACTTATGCTGTTATCGTTCTTGAGTTGTTGCTTCTTCGTCTTTTTCGTTCATTCGCAGCACAAGGCTGTGGGGTAGCATCATTGGCTGAGAGCACGGTTGTACTGCTGATGCAATTCCCTCTGCTGTTTTTGGGCAGGAACTTGGAATTTGTTCAGGTTGCCAGCGATAGCTTGCCTACTCTTCACGAAGGACACCGTGCGGTCGTTAACATCCACCGACAAATGCTGGCAAACAGGACGCCCAGTTTAACGTCCATCAGAGGGACGGCAAACACATTGATGATTCACCCTGCCTGTAAAACATTGGGATGACAGTTTATAGCTCAGTCAGGATTCAAACCCAGGCTCGACAACTTTGAGGCAAGTGTGCACACCTCCAGGCCATCCTGTCAGCCCTGAGTTGTGGCTATAAAACCCCTTCGAGCTGCTCTTTGAAATGGTAGGTCTCATAAGCAGAGGACTAAAAACAAAAAGGACTGAAGCATTTAAAAACAGTGTAACGAGAGCGAGAATTGCTTTGTAATACACGTCCAGTACCGACCAATAAATGTTCAGGAGATAAAAAAAAAAGTTTGCGTTTAATGCACGCTCAAGCCGATACTGGAACAAAAATGAAGAAGAAGAAACTCCAAACCACCGCGTTTCATTCATTTCTCAGCTTTGCCTATTTCATATTAAAAATAACCCGATGTACATACATGAAACAAAAACATGCGTTCGTCCTATGTGCATATATAATACATCGTGATTACACTGTATACCTGGGATCATTCCAATTGCACTGGGTCATGGACCAACACCCAGGCCAAAGGCTTGCTGATCTGTGCTGCTCCACATATGCGATGATAGCGCATTATTGTATTGGGGTGGAGTCAGGTCAGCTCTCCAGCGAATGTGGATAAAGCAGTGGGGTGGAGTGAGGACAGTTGAACACTGACCGATGGGTAATATGTGATATTTTCTTCGTCTAAAAAGGGCATAACTCTGAGAAAGAAAAAAAAAGACCAAACACCCTGAAACTCGAACTTGTTCTGTAACTTATCATAATAAAGTCAAGTACCAAGTTTCAGTTGAATATATTTTGAAGGGTATGGGAAAAAGTCTGAAAAATCACAGGTGGGACGGACGGACAGAAGGAGAGCAATCCTATTGTCCCCTCCGGTGAAATCCGTATGGGACAAATAAATATTCCACTAAAATATCTCTATCTACACTTGCATGAAATTTTTTACATCAAGAAATGAAAGCATTTTGTTGCATTCCAACAGAAATATTTAAAATTAAATTAAAATCCCAAGGGGAGACTGAGGCGCAAGGCCTGCTGCTTTCCTTCAACACACATGTTGATGGCTGAATAATTTTCTATTGCCTCATCTATCGTCTCATACCACCTGTACTCTGAGCTGATTGTCCATCATCAGCAAGCACGACCGGGTCGCACTCGCTCAACGAGCAACCAAATCATTTTTACCCTCAGCAGTTGCAAGCTAACTCATTATCTCCAATCGCTTGTCCCCCTCTTCTCTCAACCATGGAAGAGCCTCCACGAATTTTCCGATCATCTTTTTCTCTGCAGTCTTCATTCCTTTGAAATGGTGAGCCATCGTAATCTCATGTTATCCCCCATTCCTATTTCTGATCTGTGTTGACAGGACAGCCTAAAAGGTAGACACACTTGCCTCTAAGCTGTCAAGCTAGGGTTAGAATCCTGACCCAGCTATAAACTGTCATGTTGCTGTTTCACAGACAGTGGTGATTCATCAATGTGTGTGCCGTCACTTGGATGTTGGTTAAAAGGTTGTCATGTGTGCCAGCATTCGTTGGTGGACGTAAAAGATCCAATGGTGTCCTGCATGAAGAGTAGGCGAACCATTGCCGGCACCATGGCCAAATTACAACTTCCTGCTCTAACAATCAGAGGGAATTGCATCAGCAGCACAGACGCACCCTCAGCCGATGATGCTACCTGCATCAAGCTGTTAGGGTTAGGGTTAGCCTTGTGCAGCCTTGTGCTGCATACGAACGAAGAACAAAGAAGAATTTCTGATATTTTTCATTCTCTCTCTCTCTCTCTCTCTCTCTCTCTCTCTCTCTCTCTCTCTCTCTCTCTCTCTCTCTCTCTCTCTCTCTCTCTCTCTCTCTCTCTCTGTCTCTCTCTCTGTCACTCTCTCTCTCTCTCTCTCTCTCTCTCTCTCTCTCTCTCTCTCTCTCTCTCTCTCTCTCTCTCTCTCTCTCTCTCTCTCTCTCTCTCTCTCTCTCTCTCTCTCTCTCTCTCTCTCTCTCTCTCTCTCTCTCTCTCTCTCTCTCTCTCTCTCTCTCTCTCTCTCTCTCTCTCTCTCTCTCTCTCTCTCTCTCTCTCTCTCTCTCTCTCTCTCTCTCTCTCTCTCTCTCTCTCTCTCTCTCTCTCTCTCTCTCTCTCTCTCTCTCTCTCTCTCTCTCTCTCTCCCCTACCCATTTCCATATTTACCACACTTATCAACTTTTCCTGTGTGTTCCATGACTACATGTTTATTTATTCCCCCATTCTCCACCCTCATGAGGCCTCATGTGTATGCGAACTCGTTCTGCTCTCTCGTTATGTCGATATCATCCTTCTGTCATTCAGCTCTTTCATGAGCCTCCGTATCACAAAACAAAATGTTGTTACATCTTATTGAAACAAAATGGATCACATAAAGCTGTTTCTCCTTTAAAAAAAAAACTCCGATATGATGGTCTTCTCACTTTCTTTCACACCCTGTTGAGTCAGACCAATTGTACTTGTTATGTACCATCTCAAGGGAATCGATACCTCATTGGGTTTCTACCACCAACTCGCTGTCGAGTTTGTTCTGCAATTATTTTGGCTGGTGACTGTACTTCTGCTATATTATTGTACCTGACAGAAGAAATGATGCTGTTGTTCAACTTCAACTGAAGAAGATTCGGTAGAAGAGCACCTGTAATGGGTACATGGGGTTATTCAAACCATGGCAAACCTAGCATATACACCACAGTGCAAAAGAACCCTATGGTATATGTGCTCGGTTTGGAATGACCGAAAGCAATGAGTTTCACATCAAAAATAGCCTGCTAATATTTCAAAAACCTCAAACATATTTTCAAGTGTTTGTGCATTTCTTCTTTTGCAGCTAAACTGTAGCACTTGGAGGCTCTACCTTTTGGGTTTTGGTGCTTCAGAATCCGGGCGAGGTATTAAACTATCACACGTTGACCTTGACTTTCGTTTTGAGGCCACCAAAGGCCACGATAAAGTGTATATTGGAATATGGGGTCAGGCAGTCCTGCCGCTGGCCCACAGGCAAAAGGTAACCACCATGAGGCTCATAACTCCACAGCTTTTTCAATGTCCAACAAATTCTGAAAACACCGCTGCGAAAAGCTCACCCAGTCGGGCAGTGCCAGGCATCGGCATCCCACCGCCCTCCCCCCCCTCCCCCAGTGCCAAGTCGCCTTGCTAACATATATATATATATATATATATATATATATATATATATATATATATATATATATATATATATATATATATATATATATATATATATATATATATATATATATATATACTGTCAGACCCTGACATTCGTGGATTTGCTATTCACGATTTATCAAATGTGACCTGCTTCTACATTCACGCTTCACGTATTTGCATTTATTTTTCGTTTTGTTGTTGTTTGTTTTTAACACTTCAGGACTGGTCTCCTATATCCACTGCCACTGATATTAATTCAGCATGGGGGTTCCTCCACAGAAACCTGCTCTCTCTGATGCGCACGTTCATCCCATCTAGTTTTCAATTATCTTACCCATCCTCCCGCTCTTGGTACTCTGAAATCTGTGCTGAGGCAGTTGCTTTAAAACAACTTGCATTATCCTCCTGGAAGGAAAATCCGATCGAAAGCAACCTCAGATCATTCCACAAAGCCGGTAACATGTGTGTGCCTACTCTCAGGAGAGCCAGAAAACAACATCTGACCAAGCTCAAGAATGAGCTTTCAAACTTGTCTACGTCTTCTAAAACCCTGCGGAGCCTTGTCAAGTCCGTCTCTGGTGTAAGCTCCCCTTCCATCCCTTCCCTCTCTTCAAATGGCACCATGGGAAACTCCACTTATGAGAAGGCTGAATGCTTCAATTCTGTGTTTGTTTCAAAACCTGTGTCCCTCATCCCTCCCTCTCTGTACCCATCCTTCCCTGTCATATCCAACTGCTCCTGAATTCTGAATACTTTGCACCTCAATAGGTGGAAAATATTCTGGCAACCCTCAACTCCGACTCTGCAACTGGACCGGACGGTATTAGCTAGTGTCCTAAAAACCTGATCTGCTGCTCTTGTGCTTCCTCTCTCTGTCCTTTTCACCCTGTCATTTACCATAGGTCATCTTCGATCTGCTTGGAAATCTGACAACATCACTGCACCAGATAAAAAGGTGCAAAAATGGATCCCCTTAACCACAAACCAACTTGCTTACTTCCAATCATCAGCAAGGTCATGGAATCCATTACCGCAGTTGACACAAGATCATTCCTTTTCTCCAACAGCCTCATCTCGGATCATCAATTCGGATGGTCACTCTACCTTGGACATGCTGCTTTGACTGCCCCAACAATGGAGGGAGATGCTCACTATCAGACATGAGATCAGGGCCATCTCTCTGGACATATTTCAAGCTTTTGATATAGTCTGGCATCCCGCCTTGCTCTCCAAACTGCCTGCCTATGGAATCCAAGGCCAACTGCACTCTTGGATGACTGACTTCTCCTTGTCAAGGCTGGAGTACCCCAAAGCAGTGTTCTAGGCCCCATCTTATTCCTAATCTTCATCAATGATCTCTCCCAATCTCTGGAAAATCCTCTTTATCTCTTTGCTGATGACTCTACTCTCTGCCATGACAAATCTCATCCTTCGGACAGAAAGGCAGCAGCCTCTCCTCTCTCCTCAAACCTTGACAAAATCACAAACTTGTCAAACACTTGGAACACGTCTTTCAATTCTGATAAATCCCACATACTCATTTTCTCTCTCCGAAAGTACCATACTGAAAATCCTTATGTCTACTTTCTTACGAACCCTCTCAAAAAGGTTCAGTTACTCAAACTTTTGGGTCTCACACTCAGCCTTGATCTCTCTTGGGCAAGCCACATTTTTAAATTGGCCTCCAAAGCCAGATGCCGACTGGACATCCTCCATGTGGTGCCATTTGAAGTGAGGAAAGTGAAGCATACACCAGAGACTGACTTGACAAGGCACCACCAGGTTTTAGAGGAGGGAGTCAGGTTTGAAAGCTCATTCTTGAGATTGGACAGATGTTGTTTTCTGGCTCTCCTGAAAGTAGACACACTTGTTGCGGACCTTGGGAAATGATCTGAGGTTGCCTCCGTCGGCTTTGCTTTCCAGGAGAAGAATGCAAGTTGTTTTAAAGCAACTGCTTCACCACAGGATTCAGAGTACCAAGAGTGGGAGGATGGACAGGATAATTGAAGACGATGTGGGATGAATCTGTGCAAAAGAGACAGCAGGTTTCTGTGGAAGAATTCCCAGGCTAAATCAATATTAGCGGCAGTGGATAAAGGAGACCAGACCTGAAGTAGTTAAAAGATAAAAAAAGAAAAAGAAAGAAAACAAGACGTATCTCACTTATTCCCATTGAAACAATGCCCCGACATTCGCCGATTCGATATCTGCGGCATTTTTCAGGAATGTATCTCCGGCAAATGTGATGGTCTTACAGCATATATGTGTACATATATATATATATATATATATATATATATATATATATATATATATATATATATATATATATATGTTGTTACAAATTTCAGAATCCGGTCTGATGAATGCATCCACACATCCAGGTCCTCAGACAGTTATTTCCAGAAATGCATGTTCAAATTAGCCCCACCCCCATGTCTGGTGGGATCTTAAATGTGATTCATTAAGAAGGGTAAAGAATAGATCCCCTCTCTTATGGGAAGCTTTTTTTCTTTACGACAGACACGTTTACACACATTTCTTTCCCGAGCTCTGAAGCCCGCCCTCATTTTTGCTCAGCAACATTCTTTCGTGAGCTCCGATGCCCACCTTTATTGAGAGCGCACGGGTCGTCATGGTAACCGTGCGCAAGTGGGGCTGGGTGAGCTTGGGGCGGACTGCACCTGCGGAGACGGCCCGGGGTTATAAAACAAAGAGAGGAAAGTGGGGCGAAGGAAAGCAGGGCGAAAGAAAGCCAGGGAGGGAGAAGAGAACGAGAAGTAAGCTTGAGAAGCGAGCAATAAGCAGGTGTAAGCAAGCAAAAGAGGAGAAGGAAGTGAGCATGTGGTGCGCGTGTGGATGTCTGACCAGCGCCAACAACAAAAAAATTCGTCCTTCCCAATGCTTGGGCAAGCGAGCATGTGGTGCACGTGTGGATGTGAGCAGCACTGCCAACAAGTGAGGCACGGGTCGGTCACCAACAACACCAGGGTCGAAACTCATGACAGACGATCTCGTTGCCTTCCAGACTTCAACTGGCATTCAAGGCTGTTCGCGAGAGGGTGCACGGCAAAGCTATGTGCTGGCGACGGAGTAACATGCACGCACACATTTCAGGACGTTTTCACTTCACGGACGACTACTTTCTGGTGAGCGAGACGATTCTTTCTCCCCCCCCCCCCCCGAATGATCTGTTGGGTACCCTTGTCTGTGTTTTGTTGTAAGTAAGTCAACCCCCGATAAGCATCTGCTATTTGTCTCTTTCCTGGCATTTTGATTGATTTTGCTTTGAAATTCATTCTTTATTTACCTCAGAAAATAAAAAGTTCTAATTTATTTATTTTATTATTAATAAATCATTTGTCGATTTCCAACCTGACCGTGTTTGTCCTTTCCTTCCATTGGTCTAGCATTGTCCAAACCGAGATAGACTGGGACGTAATTACCACAGATTTGACCAAAAAATAGTCGGCACACATCAGCGGTTAAAATGCTCGGCCGCCCTAATTATAATCTAATCGAGATAACATTGGTGCTTTGTCGAGGGCACGCTCCCCGCTCAGGTAACCATGTGACCTCGAGTTAAACGGCATAATTAGATGGTGGACACTGGAACTCGTGGTTGACTGGGTGGCGTTCGTGGTTTTAAAACAACCCACCGTACCACAACGTTAATTGTGAGCGGTGGCCCCAGGTCCGGCTCTATTGAGGACAACCGGGGATTAATCCCCCTGAGTGACAAGCTGGTGTCTCGATACCCGTGGCCGCAACAATATATGCATATATATATATATATATATATATATATATATATATATATATATATATATATATGTATATGTATATATATATATATATATAATCGTATAAAAATGAATTTTTACCTGCTGAAATACATCACACCTTAAGTCTCTCCACATGGGGGAGCCACCTTCATCCCTTCGGATACAGAAAAGAGATGCACTAAATTTAGTCGGACATATAATCTAAATTTGATCGCCTGTTTGGAATAATTTAAGCTATAGTCAATTGATCAATTTCTCATGTAACACTTTATATTTAAAAGTCAAATTTAAAAGCACTTCACAAGGAGAGAAAAGCAGAATTAAAAAAAAATAAAAGTAACGGCGAAAAGATGACATTTCACTGCAATAAAATGACAACATAGTTACAGTAAATATATGAACATCCCCCTTTTGCACACAGGATATTCCAAACTCATCAGTCTTCCTCGGCTACCCGCTTATACACTTTGAGTGACCCAGCTCACATCTTGGTGGTGTTGCTACTGCATATGATCACAACACCTTGATGCACCACTCCTGCCCACATCCTGACTACCCCCCACCCCACCCAGACTCCATGGAGTGTTTATGGCTTTTTATCTCTTTCTAATAACTTCATGCTTATGCTCTACAGTCCCCCCAGCGTGAACAATGATCTATAAGGCTTTCTTAATTCTCTGCTGTCCTCCCACCCAGCTTTCTCATTCTAAGTGCTGGAGATTTCAATTTCTACCATGCCACTTGGCTTGGAGTCAAGTCCTCAAACTGCAGTCCACAATTTTAAAGACAAGGCCATTTGCAAAACAGCTGCACTTAGTCTGTGTCTTTTCTGCCTCACATAAAAATGTTAGTCGTTCCTTGCTTGATTTAGTCATGTCAAACTTCCCCTCCAGCCTGTTTTGCTCCTCTTCGTATTTTCTTGGCTCTTCTGATCAAGTTCTTGTAAAATTCGCGGTCTCATTGATGATCTTGAGTGAGCTGCCAAGGTACAGACATTTATGGCAGTTCAACATGGCAAATTGGTCGAGTCTGAGATCCACAACCTCCTTCACAGACTGTTTTTTTTTTTTAATCTCAATGCTTGCTGACATAAACAGTTCGTGGAATTCCTTCCTCAACAGACCGATTTCTCTCCACCATTTCAACCTTTTACCACTCCAGAGATCCCATTCAACATCCAGACCCTGGTTCATTGAGATATGTGGCAAGGGAATCATGAAAAAGCAGCTTCCATGCTCAAAACCTAACTCAGAGGAACCATAAGTCCATCAACATGTGGGAGAGGGGAGGAAGGGGGTGTCAAGAGTTGGCCTAATCATATTATCCTTCCACATCATGAGCAAAATGATGGCATCTCTTATTATTTCTTCTTTACTCTCGAATCTCTGATCATCAGTTCAGCTTCTACTCTGATATTCTACCCCCATGCTCTCACTCTCTCCTTATGCAACAATCAGCATTTAAATGCTTCCCCCTTCCCTACCCACCCTCCTTCCTCCCCAGTCTACTTCTCTGGCGAACCACTGGAAGAGGTGCAATCCATGGAGCTACTCGGCCTCTCAATATGTCACACCCTATCTCCGATGGACCACATCGCTAAGCTGGCAAGCAGATGCTTTGGAGTTCTCCACAGAGCTAAGTCTATTCTTAACCATGCAGCACTCTTTGAATTGCATGAGATATTCATCTGAAGCATCATGGAATGCAGCTCCCACCCATGGACTGATACAGATGCTGAGCCATCTTGCTCCCCTGGAAGCGATCGAAATAAAGGCTCTCTGCGTTGGAGACATATCTCTACAGGAGGCTGAATTCCAAGTTCTGTTCCTCATGCACTGCAGACAGGTTGGTGGACTTGATTTTCCATTGCCATGCTTCTGGCTTCACTCCTGTCTCTCCATCCTTTCCCAGTCCACCAGTCATACATGTTCTTTCAGAATTGCATATCTGGTTACTCTCCCCAAATCCAAACTGAATGCTCACTTCCATGTCTTCATCAATCTATTCTCTCATCTGTGGAGCCGACCGACTCTCCAAGACTTTCAAAAGTGTTGCCCATCATCACCTGATGCTTTCCCCAATACGCATCTTTGCTGTTTTCTACTTTCAATTACCCCCCCCCCTCCCCCTTCCACACCCCTTCTTCTTTCTGCTATTTAACCACTCATTTATGGTGTCTTTGCCTCCTCACCCCCCTAGCAACATCCACCAATCTGTGCACATGCAGTCCTCCATTGTTTCACAATTCCATGAGCCTATAATTCTGCATACAAAAACAAAAAGAAACTGTAGATTTCATAGAGAACACCTTATCCTCGCACCTGCCATGGCACTTTTCTATCACCTTCCACGGCACTTCAGCAAAGGACTTCTGCGATTCATTGGGACTGACTCAATCTGTCAACTTCCTCACTCGGATCTCAGCCAACGGTACTCCATCTTTTTGGATTTTATTTTGACCAATTTCCCAGAAAATATCTGCTGTTCTTCCTCTGCTCCAATCTGACCATGAGATTGTCAAAGTGGTCATCTCTGGCTATTATTAGAAAACCACCTCAGCGCCGTCGAGTCTGGCATTTCACTCAGGCCGACTAGCAGGGTCTTCAAGCAGCCAACAAACTTCTAGACTGGTCTTCCATTTCTACTTTCTCTGACATCAACTCATCCCGGGAATTCTTTCAAAGAAATTTGCTCTCTCTCATGCGCAGTTTCATCCCATCGTTTCTTCAGTTGTCCAAACCTTCCTCCCGCCCATGGTCGACTGAAGCTTGTGGTGAGGCAGGTGTCCTGAAATAAGTTTGCCTCATGGAAGGCAAATCCTCCTGAAGACAATCTCAGTTCCTTCCACAACTGGGAACAAGTGGGTGTCTACCCTGAGGAGAGCCAGGAAACAACACTTTTCTCATCTCAAGTCTGAACTGTCAAACCTGTCTCCTTCCTCCAAATCCTGGTGGCATCTAGTTAAGTCTGTTTCTGGTGAATGTTCCCCTCCATCCCTCCCTTACCTCAAATGGCCACACAGCTGATATACACATGTGAAAAGGCTGAATGCTTAAACTCTGTGTTTAAACTCACCCTTACCATGTCTCTCCGAAAGGACTGCCTGAAAACCTCAACCCCCCCCATCTGCTTTCTCAACAATCCCGTTGAAGAAATCCTTCCATTCAAGCTTTTGGGTGTCATCTGCCACGATTTTTCCAATAGAGTACTGCTCCCCCTTAGGGGTAGTGCTCCTGCCTCACACCAAGCTCGACTTCACACTCTGAAAACCAAGGCTTTCAGGATCATTGGTATCTCCCGTGATGAAGATGAGTCTTTAAGTCTCTCACCAGAAGCAGGTTGGTGGTCTTTCTGTCTTCTACTGTCTCATCTCTGGCCTTGTCCCCCACCTCTGTCTGTGATCTGCCCCCCCTCCCCCTACCCCTATATTTCCTCAGGGCACTCAATGTCCGCCAAAAAAACCCCACTGGTAAAACTGCCAAAATGAAGAATCACTGCTCACCTTCGCTCTTTCATTCCTCATTTTTCGCACCTCTGGAACAAACTCTCATACTCTCTTCAAACTCGCTTGTCCCTTGAGGTCTTCAAAACAGCTGTTCACCACCACCTCTTATCTTCCCCCATCCAAAATCTTGACCTTTACTACCCCCGTTAATCCATCCCAAACCCACCTCCTTCAAATTCCATGTTTTCCTTCCTGAAAGTCCCCGTAGTACCATCTTGTTGAACCCGTATACCCTGCCCCATACCTCTCCCTTCCACAGATATCCTGTCTTTGTTCCCCACTATTTTGTGCTTCCATCCCCCACCCCTCGTCTCTAGTGTAGTAGATAGTAGAAAAATCGTGCAAATTATGATACAAGCATAAAATTTGGCATTTCTGTTCTGCAGGGCTTTCTGATCAAATCTGCCCGATTGACCATTTGAAAATCCAAATTTTGAAAAATTTGAAAAACAAAAAAAAAACAAAAAAATTTGAAGTAACAGCTGGCTGAAATTCTTGAAGCGCAAGTGAACATCCCAGACAGAGAACCAAGGGGAGATGCAGTCATCATTGATGGCTCAGCACTTATCAATGCCCTACCTCCACGCACTTCAAAGATATTTGATGACTATGCTCAAGAAGACATCATCCCAAAGGTGGAATCCTATGGTGCCAGGCAAGAGAGGGTGAACGTAGTGTTTGATGTGTACAAGAAGTCAAGTCTGAAGTCTGAGGCAAGGTCAAAAAGGGGGCAAGGAACCAGTAAGACCCCAAGTAACTGGAGAAGCTTTCTTTGAGATGACAGCAACAAGATCGAGCTGTTTCACTTCCTTGCGGAAAAGATGTGTGAAGCACAGACGACAAGCACAGTCATTGTCACAAAAGGAGAAGATGCCATTAGCAACACAAGGAAGTCACCGGATGCTGTGTCTCCATGCTGTCATGAAGAAGCTGACACTCAAATATTTGTACATGCCAGGGATGCAACGACGGATGGTAGCAAGTCCATTATCATTAAGGCTAATGACACGGACGTACTAGTCATAGCAATATCTGTACTGCCATCATTACAGGAACTAGGCCTTCAGAACATGTGGATTGCTTTTGGCCAAGGAGCCAAGGCACGATGAATTCCAGTCCATGAGGTAGTTTCTGCAATAGGGCCTGAGAAAGCTAGACGGATCCCATACTTCCATGCGTTCACTGGATGTGACGTCGTGTCTGCCTTCCGCGGTAAAGGGAAGAAAACTGCATGGCAGACTTGGAACGTCTTTGATGATGTTTCTGAAACATTCACCAATCTCAGCCAGCATCCAACATTGATTCGTGATCTCGACTTTTTTGAAGTTTTTTTTTTTCTCAAATTTTTCAAAATTTGGATTTTCAAATGGCCAATCAGGCAGATTTGATTAGAATCCCCTGGAGAACAAATGTGCCAGATTTGATGCTTGTATCATCATTTGCACGATTCCTCTCAAAAATTGCTGTTATCTACCCCACTACTCCTGCCTTGTTATATGTTTCTGTGTATTAGCTCTTCCATGAGCCTCAACTTGGTAAATACAAAAAAAAACAAAAAATTCCCATGCAGTGTTCAAATATATAATTCAAATGAAATAAAATAATGACTTTAAAGTTCATATTAAAAATATTCCAGAAGTTTACCACCATTGATAGTGTCTTATACACCGCCTTATTTAACATGTCCAAGTACTGCAAAACTGGAGGTTTTTGGAAGCAGTAAGAAGGTGATATGTGTTCTGAAATTGAATTGAAATAAAATAAAGATTTCAAAGGTCGTATAAAAAAATTAATTCCGGAAATTTACCGCTGTTGATGCTTTTACACCACCTTATTTAACACATTACATTAGTTATTCATGCCTGTTGTTTGTGTCCTTTATGACGTCCATAAAAACAATAAATTTCCTGTTTGCCATGATTTTTAATTTTGTTTCAGTCATACAGACAGACAAAGTAAAAAAAAATTATCTCACCCCTCTCTGTGATGTGCATTCGGGACAAATTCAGAGCCAAATAACTGCTAAGCTTCAGGTTTGTCTTCCGATTCATGTTCAAAATATAACATTCAATTGAAATCAAGTTTGTCCTTTATCATAAACTAACGTTTGTGGATGGACGGATGGACAGACAGACATTAACCTATTGCATTACCCTGCTTTTTTATTCACATGCGCAGGGTAACAATAACAATGCGGACTTAGCAAGAGGGACACAAAGAGTTGCAGTGTACTTGGGAAAAGAATATCAGGCTGAACATTAGTCAGTAACTGAATATAATAAAGGCATCCGTTGCAAACATCAACTTGTTATCAATATTCATGAAACAGAGATCGACATTTAACCATCCCGAAGTAGCTGCCAAACAGAACAACAATTTGGTTACATTAGATGGGCATTGTGATGAAACACTCACCGAACTTCCCAAGGCTAGTAGTGCTGGTGTTCACACGAGTCTCGAAAAATGTGACCTTTTGCAAATCATCACAGGCAGTGAGTTTGCGCTGCACAAAGAGGGGAAGCAGCATCGAGGGAGGATGATTTTGTTGGCATATTGTAAGGAAAGAGATTAATGATGTTATATATTTTCAGTAATTGGCCTAATTCATCATAGAGTGATCCTCCATGCGTCACAGCCTTTTGCTAGTTGTCGGGTTTCTACGGTTCGCCCAGTTAGGAACCATTCACTAAATGTAAAGAAACCACAAAAACACCACATGTTTACACTAACAGAATTTTTTCATTTATGTATGTAGACAAACATGCCTGGAGAAACTTCATTAATGGATTCTAAGAACATGGTTTCTTCATTATGAATCAAAGGAAAACAGACAAATAATCAATGGATTGTGCAGGAAGATGAATAAATAAATACCTAAATAACTAAAATAAATACATAAACAAGAACAGCACTCAATAGAGTGCACACCTCCACCAGGCTGAACAGTTTACGTGTTGTAGCTCACTGATAGTGTGGATCTGCATGGGACCTTAACCAAAATTTAATCAGCTTGTTCGTGTTACCTACTCAACTCATCCACCAAGTTTTGTCCGAATCCGTCCACAACGTTTTGAAATATCATACTATATATTGTTTTTGGCACCATCTCTCAATTGTGAAGAATCACTTTTAAAATTCTCGTATCCGCATCTGGATATTCACCAAAATTGAATCGATTTGTCATCATCATACAGCCAACCTGTCCACCAATTTTGTCTGAATCCATCCATAACTCTTTGAGATATCCTGCTCACAGACAGACAGATGGCAAAGGTAATGACTGCCAAAAATCATACACGGGAGCAAAAGAGCAAAATTGAGTACAATTTTACATACAAAATGATGTTATCTGAACAAAGTTCACGAAAAAATTCACAATTTCACATTACAAGTGCGAACGACGACATCCCCTGAACATCAACACATAAGAATCGTTTAAAAAATTTTTACATACATCGATAAAAATCTACAAACGCCATGTGCACCGAGACATGATATATAATAAGTAATTTTATTCGATGAAATACCAAAATAATCATACCTAATGAAATCCCTCATAAATACGTAAATGTTTTCCATCATATTTTGCTGGTGATCTGGTGCCTTATGTCTAAACACTGGAGTTTTGAAGATGTGGCTGAAAAATTTCAAATAAATTTCAAATTTACCAATTTTCAGGGTTTAAACCTTGCATAACTAAAGGAAAGAAGTCATGGGGAGGAGGACATTTCCCCTTTGGAAATGCCCAGCTGAATGCGGTGAGAAAAGTGGTGCTGTTGTTGTGACGCCGCTGGTACCCAGAGTAGTCGGGAAGTGACAGCACTTCCCCCAAACTCAGTGGCTGTGTTTGTCTCGACTAACAGTCTTGTGTCATGTCACATATGTTCGTTTGTTTCCATGCGTGTGTGTGCAGCATCACCACTTCGAGCCTGAGATCATGTTAAAGGAAGAAGACTATAAGAAGGTGAGCAACAGTGAGCCAGATGGGGCTAACATATACTGTATATACGAGGAATAGGTTTAAGAGATTACAATTTCTACAGGAGGATGTGTGCCCCAGTATTATGACTGCTCAGCAAGAGAGTGCCGTTAAGGCATCTGGACCGGGAGAAAATGACTAGACCTGGAATTTGGGTACTCCACAAACCAATTCGGTGGAAATAAATTTATCCGGTATGGATTATATAGAGGGTGGTGATTAGATCTACTTGAGGAAGCAGGTCAATCAGTTGAGGAACCAATCAGAACGCTGACATCTAAATCGCTAGAAGATATTCGTGATGGTGTTGTGATGGATAGTCTGCCAAGAAACTCAAAATTAGTACATTTAAATATAGTCCTTGGAGTGAGTAGTTACTTCATACTGGTGAGTGATGACAAGGGTAAGCGTACAGTCGCAGAATTAGCAGAAAACTTGTGTGCAAAGAGATATGGAAGAGGTGATTCGGCATCTAAGGACTCAGAAATAGATGACAACGAAGATACACCATTTTGGACCTATATAACAAAAGAGGAAAGTCACTCCTTCGGATATTGAGCTTGAGACATTTCTGAGGGAGTCATCCTGAAAACGGAATATGGATTTATGAGACTTTTTTGTGGATTTACCAGGTCTTATAAACAGAGAAAACTATATTGTCCAGAGCCAGGACTAAACTATTTTTGTCGGTATTTATATTTATAATTACGTCGGTAATATGTTGTGGTCGTTTGAATATTAATGGTGGTGTGACTGGAGTGCAAACAAACAAAAAATAAAAATTATATTTCTTCAAGAAACACACGATAGAAAAACCTTTCAAGGAGAATGGAGGCGGTTGTTCAATGGCCAGTGGTTTCTTTGTGATGAGGATTTTAATGTGGCTGGGATTGATTTTTATTTGGATTCTGCTCTTCGGGTGTCTTCGATTGCTTCAAATCGATTTTGAGAAAATGTTTGTCATCCCTGGAATTCAGATTGGATGATCAGTTATT
The DNA here is from genome assembly GCF_056783735.1 of Eptatretus burgeri. Taxonomy (NCBI): domain Eukaryota; kingdom Metazoa; phylum Chordata; class Myxini; order Myxiniformes; family Myxinidae; genus Eptatretus; species Eptatretus burgeri. The sequence continues at coordinate 11,009,874 of NC_140965.1, read as the reverse complement.
TATCAGTCCAGCCCATATCAGCCGGATTTTTCCAATCTCCCCGTCAAGCTCATCTGCACACCAATCTCCTCCTTCAGTCCATCCTCCCTTGATCCACCCTCTTCACTTCCAACATCCTCCTGATATATTATCATATTGATATTAATTTGGCAAAGAAAGAATCACAAAACAGGTATTTTTCCATCTGGGTTTTCAGATCATTGTGTGGTGATCATGTGCATATATATATATATATATATATATATATATATATATATATATATATATATATATATATATATATATATATATATATATATATATATATATCTCTCTCTCTGAGAGGTAGTCCTTACTGGAAGTAGATATGTTAGATAACTTCCATTTTATTTAACATATCTACTGCCTAAGCATTTCCTGTAATATGGAAACAGTTGGTACAACAGAAAAGCACAAGGTTTTGCTACTTGAGATTCTGGTGGGACAATGTGAAGGCCCAAATTCACACATTTTGTCAGCAATTCCAGATTTTGTCCTCAAAATGCAAGAATATGGAAAGGAAGGTTTTAGAAAATGAAACAATAAAGTTGCAAAATAATAAACATTAAAGCAGAAACACTCACAGAAGCAAAATATCCACTCATAAACAGTCTCTTTTAAAGGAAATGACGGATAATCAGGCCAAGGGTGCAACGGTTAGGTTAAGGATTTAATCACATTTCGAAAATGGATGCTCCACTTCAATATTTATTTGACTATGAAAAAATAATTAAAATCACATGGTATCGCAAAAACAGATTGGGTATCTGAGAACCTCTGGCCGAAGTATCTGTGTAGGCCAAAAGGAAATTCAGACCATTGTGTCAGAATGCTTTTCAAGTTTGTCCGTGGGAATGTGCACGATGATGCAATAGATGCGTTTACAGAAGGCCCGTCTCACCTGAAATGTAAGTAAAGGGATAAATTGGCAGTTCCTTTGTCCTTGACAGAACTTGGACAATCACTTGAAACTCTGGCTTTGGCAGCAGTGCCTGGACTGGATGGAATTCTACAAGGCTTTGAGGTCCCATTTAGGACTTCAACACCTCGCTGTACCAAATGAAATGTGAGGTGTGGGGAACTACCGCTTAGCTGCCAAAGTGCAGTACTGCAGTTACTTTATTGGCCAAAAAGGTGATCCTCAACTGCTTACAAACTGGCATCCAGTGTCACTCCTTACAATGGATTACAGAATGTTTTCAAAGCTTTTTGTGAAGTGCGTTGCTCCATTTGTTGAGGACATAATCATCCAGATCAGTCTTACTGTGTAATTTGGCAAAGTAATAAACATCTTTTTTTATTGTGAACCTTTTGCAGCAGTCAACTGGTCTAAGGGTCAGGCTTTGTGGTTAGGTCACATACAAGAGTCATTGTCATCTCTTCCAGCTCAGCTTACATGGTAATCTGAAGGCCTCAAGTACCTTGGAGTTTTTCTAGGTGCAGAAATTTTAGTCAAAATGAATTGGGAGGACTTTGATGATGCTATTGAAAAAAATATTTTTTGCACAAATGGAGGATTTTCCTTGAACAGCTCTCTTGTAAAGGGAGAGTATTGGTTCTTAATATTATTTCTGTTAACGTCTGCACGTAATTTGACGTTTCTCCTCCGAAACTGCCGGACGGATTGTCGCCACTTTCGGCATGCGGGTGATCTGTGGTCTAATGAACAGCATGGGCTTTGTGAGATCACGCCAGATGGAAAGGTTTGGGAATTTTTGGCGATTTTCTAATATTTACATTAGTTTGCATGGCGACGTGTGACGTCACTGCTGAGAGGCGTAATGACGTCATGACATCATCGGTCATTCGCTGACGTCATTACGTCTGTCGTTGACAGACCGTCACCGCTGAGAGGCGTAATGCCACTCCTAGAAAACAGCATCTGCAATGTAAAACCCTCTTCTGCACATGCTGATGACCTCAGAAGGTGAATTTGACACAAAAAATGTAACAAGAAACATTGTATATAAAGAAATTCTATAAATCACATTGTGAACACTGGATATATTGACGTCCTAACGAACCCTCACTTTAGAAACTTCGCGCAGAGCATGGGTTTGGCTAGTTGGTTCTTAATAACCTTTGTATTTTTTCATTCATACAAATAGTTGGATTTAACTCAGTTGCCAGCATTTCACTCCAACATGTTGAATGCTTGGCAGGCTTTTAGAATGAACCGGACCGATGCACCGTACTCATGGGAGATGTTCCTGAATGAAGCCATTTTTTACAATCCCACGTTTGGGGAGGTTTCAAGGGATCACACCATTATTGAGTATTCTTTGAGGGCAAATATTTGCAAGGTGTCTGATTTTGTAAGAGTTACAGGTAGATGGAGCAGTGCTGCTTCACTTGCTCAGCTGACAGGTATTCAATCAATGAGATATGTTTCCCGTGTGCTAGGTATGGTGCTGAATGCTTATAAAGGATAAATATCTGTGCCGGGAACAGTGCCACAATGCAACTGATGCACCGAGTGCTCAATTCCCTGATTTGAGGCTGACACCAATGGAAAAAAAACCTTTCGAGATCATCTTGAAAAGGCTCGACTGACATTGTGTTTAAACACTATACAACAGTGTCAGCAACTGATTGACAGGCCATATGTATAAAATTTTCATCGGATTGATTTGTGATCTAATCTCAAAATTACAATTAAGTAAATGCATTGCCTCGTTATCAAATGAATCCCCTTTCCAACCTAATTGGGGAGATTTTTTTTTAGAATAGACTCATACCCAAAATAACAGGTGACTTTCTGTGGGGGTTGGCTCACTGGATATTACCGACTAATCATCTTTTGCACCTTTTCTTGGAGCTAATTTTAGATTGGAGCCGGATGCCAGTTGGCTCATTTATGATACATTTTCCTGTTCTGTTGAATTGCTTTGAATAAAAGATTAGTGTCAATCTCTGTCTTCCTCTCTCTACCTTCAATCGTTCATTCATTCCCTTGCTTGTTGTGCCAAACTTTGGCCCCACTGTCACCGTGTTGATACAGCTTAAATCTTGCCCTCTGTGACCTCACTTGCATGAGCTTAAATTTTCGACACAAAAATGACAATTAAAAAAAAAACATAGGACCACTGGACCTGTAGCTTATCTAGGCCCTGGCCTAATGTTGTCTCCCAAATTTGGTAGCATTCTGACTGGTGGGTCTGGAGAAGAAGGTTTTTGAAGGAATTTACATGATTTTCCAAAAAATTGACGAAGTTGGCCATTTTGACACTTCTAGTCAAGTGAACGGCATGAGCTCTGCAATTTAATATCCCTACCCTTGCCTAATGTTGGAACTCAAATCTGGTGGATCTGGAGAAGAAGATTTTTGAAGAAATTTACTAAGTCAGCCATTTTGACTTGCGTCAAGTCATGTGACTGGAATAAGCTTTGCAATTCCTGTCAACAGGCAGGAGAAGAACGTTGCTGCCAAATTCCAGCCGGATCAAACCAGCGGTTTGGCTGAAGTCAAAAAAAAGAGACGGACGGACGCACGGATTGTCGGTGCGCAATGACAATACCTTATCTGGAATTTAAATTCCAGATAAGCTAAAAAAAACCTATAGCAATCATCATGATGGTGGAAAAGCATTCGAGGAGAGCTGATCAAGACTATCCAAATTAAATACCTTGCAGAAGAAACATATTCCAGTTTATTACCTCCATCACCGTAGGTGGATAGAGTTTATGTGTTCACCCCTGTCTGTGTGCGAGTAGAATATTTGGTGGAAAGGTTAGGTGTATGACAAGGACGAACTGATTCGATTTTGGTGAAGATCCGGATCCGGATCCGACTACTCGAATTTTTTCAGTGATTCTTCACCATTGAGAGATCGGGCTCAAAAATGATATATAGCAAGATATCTCAAAAATGTATTGGGCCCGATATGTTCTCATGGATCAGGCATTACGGGGCGGAGGTACGCGCTCTACCGAGTACCCTTCTAGTTTTTATATGCAACGTTTGCATTTGTATAATGTTTTGATGTGCATACATCCTGGGGGTCATTGAGGGGAAAGGTATTATCCATACAATCTGACTGTGCATCAAAAGGTCAGCAAGCTGTGAGGAAGATTATCCAAGATGATGGAGGAGGTTACAACATTCCCTAAACGGTCTAGGCGATAGCATTTCCCCCCAAATGGCTGAAGATAAACCTTATGGAGAGAATAGATTCACTGTATCTTACAACTTTGTGAAAAAGGCAGCGATGAGAGAGAGAGAGAGACGTAATTTATCGACACAATTATGAACTGTGCACGTACAAAGGTTAGGGGGGAAACAAAGTGCTCGGTGGCTTCACAAGCAAGGGCACAAAGAAGTCCATCACACTCTTCCAGGAATCAATATTAACAGCACTCGTTTTCCAGGAATACCTCTGGAAGCCATCACCACGTTGAGGTGAGTGAGCTGCGGCAAATCGCTGACATTTTTATGCTCCGCTATCTATGTGAATAATTGATGTCAAGATCTGTCTTGGCATGATGTCATCCACCTCAAAACCGCACAATTCATGGCTCACTATGATGTCATTAGTAGGGATACTATGGTGAATGTGCTTGGCACCCAGAAACCCAAAAGCTCTATATTTTATGGGAATTCAATACACCTACACTCGGGAGGAGTACAGCAAATAGCATTCTCTACTTCAGCAGCTAATTGAGTTTATTTTTTTTTCCAGTGTCAAGGTCGAACGTCAGGCCTGGCCAGCCGGTTCGAGAAGGACTCGGGCCAAAACTCCCCCCCCCCAACACCCGGCCAACCCCACAAGAACGTGGGAATAATTGTGCCCGTTAAAGAAGCGTAATCAAGTCCAAATATAAAAACAAGGTGCCATATTATCGAACAATTAAACTGCAATGCAGTTCCTGGGTTCGCCATGAAACGCTCAAATAACTGATGAGAAGGAAACTTTAAAATGAAACTGTTATTAATGAAAGCGATGATAAAAAATTAAATTTGGAATTGCTCTCCTTTCTTGAACCTGTGCGCTCTGAGTTTGAATAGCGAGACGGCATCATGTGGCATCTCCAGGATTGTTCTTAAGGACATCCAGGGGACTTTTCTGATATTATTTCATTGCGTGGACAATCCTGTACCACCGAGTGTGGTCGGTCTTACTTCCTGGGCAGTGATTTCTCCGTAAATGCTCAGGTTTCCTGATGCATGTAACTTTAAAGGGGACTTTTATGAAATGAAGTCAGTTGTTGAAATCTCTTCCTCTTCTTCTTTCGTATGGAGCACATGGATGCGAGTTGCATTATTTGCTAGAGCCGCAGCTGTGCTGCTGATGCACTGCCCCCCCCCCTGTAGGTTAGAGTGGGAATTTTGAATTCGCTCATGGTGCCGGTGATGGCTTGCCTACTCTTCACAAAGGACAATGTGGGATCTTTAACGTTCACCAACTAACTCTGGCAGACGGGACACCAAGTTTAACATCCATCCAAGGGATGGCACACACATCCTGCCTCGTCCTGCCTGCAGAACACCAGGATGAGAGTTTACGGCTGGGCCGAGATTCAAAACCAGGCAAGACGGCGCAGAAGAGAGTACGTGCATACCTCTCGGGCCGAGGCTATCCTGCCAGCCCCTTGGAAGTTCTGTGAAAGAATGACATCAGAACTCTATTACCTGGAAGAGCTTGGGCTGAGTGTGCTCCTTGCCAGGGATTTAATGAGAAAACGTTTGAGCTATGGTTAACTCCAGTAAAAGCCTGTAACTTGTCATTAAACTTTATGAATGCAACAATACCGCGGCTCTTTGAGTGATATTCTCTCAGTATGTGAAAAGGCTCATGATCGAGTGCCATTGATTGTTGGAGAGACAGTCACTCTTACTTTGTTCGAAAGAAATGGCAGAGAGGTGGTGCACTTGCCACGAGTTGTCCGGTCTGGGTTTGATTCACGACCCGGCTATTAACTGTCACAGTGGTGCTTGACAGGCGTGGCATTACACTAACGAGTGCACTATCCCTAGGATGGACATTAAACTGCGTAAAACCATCTGTGAGCATTAGCCGCTGGACGTTAAAGATACCGAGGCCTTTTACAAAGAGCGAGTTCACACCGACCGGAAATCTAGCCGAATTCTAAATCACCGCCCTAATGTGCAGGGGCACCGCATCAGCAGTGCAGCCACATCTTAGTAACCATGCAACTAGCAGGCCAAATTGATAATTTGATCCCCGTCCAATACCCATTCGTTAACGACAACTCATCGGTTAGAAGACCTCGGAAGTACATTACATGTCAAAGAACATTAATACGTCATAGACAGTAGGTAGATCAATATATACAGTACAATGCTTGATAAAAAGCCCAAATTTTTTTGGATTTCAAACCGGATACCGATATAATTGGTGAGATGGTGAGCTCTGATTGTCAAGTGTGGTATCAGATGTGAAGAAATAACTGTTAATTGATCGGTAAGATCGGCGAAGGAGTCGCGTGATCTCTCAAAATGCGCTAATTATTCCAAAACAGAAAAGAGTACACGACCACAACCGAAACATCAATGTCAAGGTAATTTCACTGCTTATCTAACGACATAACTCTCAAGGGTGAAGGAAGAGTTTGTAGAAAAAAAAAGGTTACCACCTTAGCTAACTTCACCAAATATACACCCTGTGAAAAGCAACCCATGTGCCGCCATCTCCAACCACCACAGGTCAACATGTAAACCTCCACAAGCACCTCACAATAAAGTAAATGTGTTTTTGCTATAATAGAGGAGGAGATTGGGACCACACTCTGTACAGAGCGTTGGTGCTGCCTCAGCAGTCTCCTTGGCTATTGGGCACAATCCTGGACGGGTCGCCACTCCGACGCAGGATACCAGCATGCTGGCACTCATTTTGCCGACCTCGGAAGGATGACGGGCTGAGTTAACCCCACCTGGTATTAATTCAACAGCTGATCCAAAGCCCGCCACCCTCACCATAAAGCCAACACCAGGCATTAGAATAGAGTACTATTTATATTATACCAACACTTATTTTCTTCTGCAGGATATCAAAGCGAATGAGACGTTGTTTGTTTGTTTGTTTGTTTTAGACGCTCCTCATCGAAGCATGCCTGGTGTTGGCTTTATGGTTAGGGTGGTGGGCTTTGGATCCGAGGGTCCTGAGTTCAAATCCCGCTCAGCTGTTGAATTAATACCAGGTGGGGTTGACTCTGCCTGTTCATCCTTCTGAGGTTGGCAAAATGAGTGCCAGCGTGCTGGTATACTGTGTCGGAGTGGCGACCCGTCCAGGATTGTACCCAATAGCTGAGGAGACTGCTTCAGCAGCAGCAATACTCTGCACAGAGTGTGGTCCCAATCTCCTCCTCATCATCTAAGCTCCCAAGGTTAATCATGACAAAACTTTATAGGATCACATTTTTACCACGAAACACCTTACTTGGAATTTTAAGTTGTCATTTTCTCACAATTCATGACTTATAAACACACGAGCCTCCACCTGTCGCGGGGAAGGGGTGGGAGTCCGGAGGGAGGGGAGGGGTGTGTGGTGGGAGTCCGGAGGGAGGGGGTGGAAGGGGTGCGAGGAGGGACCCAGCATTGCCCAACAAAGCAGGTACCTATGATTGTGGTAAATAAATAAAGAAATACAGAAGCGATTAAAAAACAAACAAACCAAAAAAAAGAAGACATCTCGACCTGTGGGGCGGGGCGAACAATGGCTATTTATTGGGTCGCCGAAATAGGTGACCCTTATTGTCAGTAATTCTGTTTTTGTGTTTGGATGTTTGTTTGGATGTTTGTTCGTTTGTCATCAGAATAATTGGTAGTAAACGTGGGCGGATTTTGACCAAACTCGGGTGGTAGGTACATCTTATGACCAAGTGCTTTGGAAATTTTGATGGTTGCTAGGGACGCTTTGGTTCCCTAGCAACAACCAAAAAACCTTCAAAATCGGTACCGTTCACGTGAAATCAATTCCGAAAGCCATTATCCCACGTAGGGTTATGAAATTTGGCAAGAATGATCTACAGGTGATGCTCTATCAAATATCTTCCGTTTTTTTGTGATATATGGAATACTTTACCCACAGTGCCCCCTACAATTAGGGTATGCGCGAAAATTGGCGAAAATTGAAGGCCCCCTAGCGACCAGGTGAGTGCATCGATACGAATGAAACTTTGCAGGTTCATGGTACTCAAGGAGTACTACAACTTTGCCTCAGGACATATTGACCGATTTCACTTCGGTAAGGGGTCAAAGGTCAATTAGTGCAAAAATCGATAATATGCGAGAGCTGGAGGTGCCTTCGTGCCAAATTCTGCTCCTCCTAGGGTTATGGACGGATGGTCATGAAAATTCACACTAATCGTCTGGAATACATTGTGCACAAACGATCAAGCCGGATTTTCGATTTAGATCTTTGTTCGCCCACAGCACCCCCTCGAACAATGGGGATTTCCAATTTCAAACCACATTTTCGGTACTTTTCATCCAAATGGATACCGAGTAGTTATCAGTACAGTATATGGAACTGGATGAGATTTGATATGCATAATCTTAAGGTGATTCCCTATCCGCTATATGACATCCATTTTGCTCTATATCTTATAGTTTCCATACTCGGCAACCCATCGCCGCCTACCGGCTTGTAATCACTATTATTTTGCCCTTTCACATTTCGATCCAATTTTTAATTACTTTCTCCATATTCTCAAAATAAAGGTTTGTTAAAAATTTTGTGACAAAAGCTCAAATGGTAAAAAAAGTGATGGCCTGCACAGACGGAGACGGACACGCACGCACAACTGCAAAACTCTATCTCGCGCTGCGCAGGGGGACAGGCTAACGACGATCATATCTACCATGCCAACCACATTTGTACACATGATGTTCAACACCATAAAGTGGTTCAGGTTGTCTGCTGATAAGGAATCTTAATTTATGAGGGAAAAGGAGCATAAAAAGGGCAATTTTGTTTGGGAAAACCAATAACCAATTGCTCAGAAATTCAGAATGGACAACTGGCTTCGCACCACGTCCTAAGGACTATGCAGTGGAGCACCAAATGGCAATATGGAGTTCCATCCGTTTCTTATCGGAATCGAATCTAAACTGATCCAATCAGTGGGATCACCTACAATGGCTATCTGTATTTTACAATCACTGAAGGAGGCATCCGATGTGAAAGATCCAGTCACAAGACGCATACTTCTCAGCGAAAACATTTCATGGATTCGATCATTCGAGTGTACACGGCAAGAGCTACTACCATCCAGATAACACCACCAAATTGTACTTAAACTTACATCGAAAATAACTGCTGAAATAACTCAACCATCAGCTAAGTTAGCCTACTCTGAAGACAACAATATTTAATTGAAAGCTCTCTTTTAATGCAAAAACCGAGGCTCGTGGAAGAGTGAGGAGTAAAATTGAGGGTAAAATGCAAACAAACTTTCATTGGGGACACACGAGTGAGGGAATGAACAATAAAGGAGAAAAAGAGAGGACAGAAGTAAACACACCAACATTTTTCTTCCAACAGTAAGAGGGTTAGGTTAGGCAAGGTTAATGAGGGTAGAAAAGATCGTGGGCAAGGATGGTGGCTATCTCGGAAAATAATCGAAAAAAAGCTCCTCCGGTTGATCCGTACGCTCAATGAGGCACATATGGGTTAGAGGAAATGCAGCAACCTATTATTTATTTACAAGCAGTACTGAATCCATGTCAGGAGTGTCAACTAATGGCTCATGTCTGAGATTTGTTTCACACTCCAACTGCATGCCGGCTGCACTTGTCGTGGCACATCACCTTTCTGCGACATTTTAATCTGTACCACCAAAACGCTTTCTCAACAGGCTTCAACCACCATGATTAGTCTCTGGACAATCAACTTATCACCTTCTTACTTCCGCCAACAAAGGTGGATGGAGGTTATGTTTTTACCGTTGTCCGCGAGAAGGATATCTCAAAAAGTTGTGCATGGATTCAGACGAGATTTGGTGGACAGGTTGGGTGTGTGACAAGGATGAATTGATTACATTTTGGTGAAGATCCGAACGTGGATCAGGATGCTATAATTTTTTATTTTTTTGTAAGTGATTCTTCACCATTGAGAGATCGGGCAAAATCGATACATAGCACGGTATTTCAAAAAGCTGTGAACGGATTATGACAAAACTTGGTGGTTGAGTTCGGTTGTTGACAAGAACAAACCGATTACCTAGATTTTGGTTCAGCTCCAGATGCAGATCCGGCAGATCAGTGGAACATAAAACGTAAACTATTCAGTCTGGTGAAGGTATGTACTCTACTGAGTGCCGTTCTGGTGTTTACACTGTAATCTAAGGGTTTAAAATAATCTAAGGGTTTCTAAGGGTTTAAGGGTCTAAGGGTCTGTAATCTAAGGGTTTAAAAAAAATCCAATTGCTTTGGTTCCTCCTGGTTAATGGTTTGATAGAAAGCTCACCAGGTTGCTGGGTGTTAAGCAGGAGTACACCATTTGTTGTTTGTCGGTGGTAGCACTCGAAGCAGCCCTTAAACTCCCTGTGAAGTTTTTTTCCTCACCACAGAAGTCTACAGGCTTATGCGAAGCATTTGTACTGTGCTCGCTGAAGTGCTCCATTATACCAGTCCTGCAAACACAAGAATGTATCATCAGCAAATTTTGTCGTACAATTTGCTCTTCGAATAAAGGTACAGTTAAAGTAGTGGAGTTTTTTTTTTTTTTTTTTTTTTTAATGTCACAAAAAATGAAATCGAACAGCTGAGACATTCTAAGTCATGGACACAAGTGCAAAATGAGTTATGCAGACTTCAGTCGAAAAGTTTTTGACAAGACTGGGGCAAGTGATATGAGAATGGCAGAATAACTCGCATGATGTCATTTGACCCTTGAACTCAGACAGAGCTTGAAATCTCACAAAAGGTCACAAGCATTGCATTGCCCTTGATGGTGGTCGATCTCCTGCTCTTTCCTGAAAGGCTAGTGCATCTCAAAGTAGTGCTTTGAGACCTATTCTCTACCTGGTTTCCATTAATGACCTCTTGGCCTCTTTGGAAAAGCCTGGATATTACTTTGCGGTGCACTCCACTATATTGCTGGAACATTTCTCATCGCAATGACAGGCAGGCTACAGACACATCCTTTTCCACCGATTTGGAGAAAATAAAAGTATAAAGTTGGTCAATCACCTGGATTGGGTGAATCAATGCTTCGATGTCCCATACACTCAGTCGGTCTCTATATAAAGACCGTATGGCTAACCCTCCATGTAATCTTGAGCAATCGACCTCTGACAGAGATGCAGTCTATAGAGCTCCTCGGATTAGCAATCTGCCATGACCTTTCCTGGGCGAATTAGATGTCCGTAGTGGTCAACAGGGGCAGGAAGGCACCTTGGATTATTTGCAGAACCAAGTTATTCCTCGGTCACTCTAAGTTTCGAACAATGTACACTGTACAGATATCCCCCGTGGGATGGTTCAGCCAGCTCTCACCTCACACCCCCGGAAGTGGTGGAATGAAAGACCTTGAGGATCATGAGAGTTGCCAAACAGGAGGCTGGAGTGCAAGAAAGGTTGGTGGCATAGCAGTTTTCCATTGCCTCATTCCTCTTCCCACTACACATGCAATCTCAGCAAGGGATGCCAAAGCCATGTTGACCCTCAGCCCATCCAGGCTAAATGATCACCTCCACTCATGTCCCACTCTTCTCTCGACCCTGGCATCGCCTCCATGAATCTGCCCAATCAGGTTTTTGACACGTGCACTCAGTTAAAATGGAGAGCCATTGCCATCTCATGTTATCCCCTATTCCAATTCCCGATCTTTTCTGTCCTCACTAACTGTCCTCTCCTGTCCACCAACAGTTTTCGACATTTATTATGTTTGTCAGCTTTACCCATCTGCTTACATGCTCCTTATCTCTTCAGCACAATCGGTGCACTTGTCAGGTCGATGTTCCTACTTATGCTGCCTGTGTTCCTCTCTTCCCCATTTCTCCATCTTTCAATATAATTATGCCAACTCCATCCACTCCATTACTGTCAATGTCATCCCTCTGGCGTTCAGATCTTTCACGAGGATCGATCTTTGTACATCAAAAAGGAAGATTTATTCAGGTCCAAGACCATCACCGAGACTGAAACCTCACTGTAGCAGGTTCAAGATTCAAGAAACACATTCAACAGCAGGGTTGAGGGACAAAATAGAGGGAAACTTGGACAAATAAGGGATGTGGGTAAGAATGAGGGGTAGGGGAGGATGCATGGGGTAGACAATGTGGATACAGTTCAAGCAAACCTTCAGGAAGGAAAGACTGAAAACTTGGAAGTAGGTGGGGAAGTGGGCTTGGGAGAGGGGGCTTATCAGGGGTAGAAAAGATAATGGTTCTGGATGGGGGATAATCTGAGATGGTGATGAACAGCAATCTTGAAGACCTAGAGGGAGGAATGGGATTGAGGAGAATGTGAAAGTTGGTTCCACAGGCAGGAAAAATGAGGAACAAACTATTGGAGGTGAGAAGCGATTCTGGATTATGGGAGTTCCAGCAGAAATAGGTTGATGGTGGACCATGGAAACGTGAGGGGGGAGGGGGCACATAAAGAGCAGAGGGTTAAAGACCAGGAAGGAGGCGATAGAATGACAGAGAGACCCATGGCGATGTCATGGCGGAACCTGTCCACGATGTGGAAGTGATTGGCCCATGGGTTCAGCTTCATCGTGGAAGATTCCAATGATCTTAAAAGCCTTGGTTTCCATGGCTTCAAGCTAAGGAAAGTGTGAGGCAGGGACACCAGCCCTTAGGGAAGAGCAATACTCCATCAAGCTGCAGATGAAGGCCTTGTAGATGGATCGGAGTTCAGGTGTGCCAAGGAAGAGCTTTGCACAACAGAGTATTCCAGTCAGCAACTGGCTTTGTAGTGGTGGTGGAGCAGTGGGACAACACCTGGACTCAATATAGGGATGATCAAACAGGAGTGAGAAGGGGGAAGGAAATATAGCTATATGAAGGGATTTGTCAAAAATGAATGAGTTTGAACAACGGTCTAGAGATTGTAGAAAGATCTACATTGTCCATCCATCAGGACCATACTCTGTACAGAGCATCAGTTTCTGCCAAAGCAGCCTCCTGGGCTGTTGGGCACAATCCTGGACACAACACAAGACACTCAAATGGCTCGATCATCACAGCAAGTTGGTACTGTGCTGTGTCACGTGATTGGGTTTTCGTATATCATGCCTCGCCCGCTAGGGGTGGTAAGACTGTGCTTCTGGTCGCGCAATAAAGCGGAGTAGATGGTGGCCCGCATGCTTCTTGCGTCCCACCGCACCTAGTACACACTAGTTGGCTGACGAGGATGGGTGCATACGGACTTATGCCCGTTTTCGACGGGGACGACTTCGAATTGTTTTCGGAGCAATTGGAATGCTATTTCCACGCGAACGATGTGGTCGACGAGAGCAAGCAGAAGTCGATCTTGCTCGCTTCGCTTTCGCCGGAGCATTATCGGCTGCTGGGTGATTTAGTGGCACCGAACAGGCCCCGGGATGACGGGCTGGCGTTTCGGGACGTTGTGGAGAAAATGAAAGCACACATGGCGGTTGAGCAGACTCGCGGGGATGTTCGAGCCACCACCGGCCACGCGGGGTCGCGAGCACCCCGGGACGAGCGCACGGCCTTCGATGCGGGTCGGACGTCGCCGCGCAGCCACGCGTGCGGCGGGGTGACCCCGCGGACATGCTTGGGATGTGGAGGTCGACACCTGCGCCGTGCGTGCCCGTATAAAGGCAACGTGTGTTTGAATTGTCACAAGGTGGGTCATTTGGCGCGTGTGTGCCGTGGGGCATCGGCCACCGTTAAAGTCGTGGACGGCGATGTGCGACGCGACTCGGGGCGGAACCAGCGGCCGTTGTTGAGCCTGTGTTCAGTTGGCCCGACGACGGCGCGCCCGATGACGGTGGAAGTCGAAGTGAACGAAACGCCGATCACGTTCCAGGTCGATACGGGAGCAGCGGTGTCGCTCATCGGCGAACAGACCGCACGTAGACTCAACGGCTTGAAGCTTATCAGGTCAAACCTCGCGCTGTTCACGTACATCCGCGGGAAGATAACGCCAGTCGGGATGGCAGACGTGTCTGTGCGGTGCCAAGGCCAGGTCGCCACGCTTCGGGTGTACGTCGTACAGGGGAGGGGGCCGTCTCTTCTCGGCCGGGATTGGATGACCCGCATCAGGCTAGACTGGTCCGTAGTTCACCTTGTGCAACCCGTGCCGAGCCAGTGGGAGGATCAGTTGGAGGAGATTCTTCAAAGACATCAAGGGTTGTTTGGAGACGACCTTGGAAAACTCAAGGGCATGGAGGCGAAACTCTTCTTGAAGGAGGGGGTGGTTCCTCGGTTTTGTAAACCGCGTCCGGTGCCGTATGCCCTGCGGGACAAGGTCAAGGGTGAACTGGATAGGCTAGAGGCCTGTGGAGTGATCGAACGGGTGTCGTGCTCGGATTGGGCCACCCCGGTTGTCAATGTGCTGAAACGGAATGGGGACGTCCGATTGTGCGGGGACTTCAAATCCACGGTTAACCCGGGGCTCAGCGTGGAGCAATATCCATTGCCGTCAATCGATGAAATATATGCGCGATTGGCGGGGAGTCAATACTTCACGAAGCTAGACCTGCGTGATGCATATTTTCACCTGCCGATGGATCCCGGGAGTAGCGAGCTTTTAACAATCAACACGTGTCAAGGACTCTATCGATATACCAGACTCTGTTTTGGGATTGCTTCGGCCCCAGCTTTGTGGCAGAAAGCTATGGATCAGGTTTGCATTGGCCTGCCCGCTCAGACCTACCTGGACGATGTACTCATTGCGGGAAAAACGGCGGACGAGCATCTGGCGAACATTGCCCGAGTGCTGACGAAGCTAGAAGCGTGCGGCCTGCGCTTAAACAGGGACAAGTGCGCGTTCTTCAAGCAGCGCTTGGAATACCTCGGGCACATCATCACGCCGGAGGGGCTGTTGAAAGGTCCTCGGAAGGTGGAGGCGATTCAGCGCATGCCACCGCCTCGCGACAAGACGCAGCTGCGCTCGTTAATTGGCATGGCCCAGTATTACCAAAGGTTCGTGCGCGGGCTCAGCTCACAACTTGCGCCGTTGACGCGGTTGCTCAAGAAGGACGAGCGCTGGGTTTGGGGGCCTGCACACCAGGCGTCGTTCGACCGCGTCAAGCGGCTGCTCACAGAGGATACAGTCCTCGTGCACTACGAGCCTGCGCGTCCGCTCCTATTGGCATGCGACAGCTCTGCATATGGCATCGGGGCAGTGCTCTCCCACAGGATGGACGATGGTTCCGAGCGGCCTGTTTGTTTTGCATCCCGGACCCTGTCCACAGCAGAGCACGGATATGCCCAGATTGAGCGGGAGGCTCTCAGCCTCGTCTGGGGTGTGCGGAGGTTTCATCAATATCTGCTGGGGCGGCATTTCACTTTACAGACGGATCACAAACCGCTTCAATTCATCCTGAGACCCGAACGCAGGGTGCCGGTGGTAGCAGCCGCGCGACTACAGCGGTGGTGTCTGTTTCTGGGTGCTTACGATTATGATATTCAGTTCCGAAGCACCGAGAAGCATGCTAACTGCGACGGGCTCTCACGCTTGCCGTGTGCGGAGGGTCCAGCTGCGTCTGAGTTGGGCGACCGGGTCGATGTGTTCGCGCTGGACCAGGTCCAAAGCGGGCCGGTCACGGCCAGGCAGGTTGCGGTGGAGTCGGCTCGTGATCCGGTGCTTGCCCGTGTCGTCCAGGCGATTTCTACGGGGAATTGGAGCGATCTGCCTTCGACACCGGCATTTCAACCTTTCACATCACGCGCAGCGTAGCTGTCGTTGGTCCAACGGTGCATAATGTGGGGAATGAGGACTGTGATTCCACCGAGGTTCAGGCAGCGGTGTTTGGAAGAACTGCATGTCAGTCACCTGGGCATCGTGAAGACCAAGAGTCTTGCTCATAGCCTGTTGTGGTGGCCGGGGTTGGACAAAGACATTGAGCAGTTGGTTAAGCGTTGCGCCACGTGCCAGACAGATGCTGATAACCCGCGTCGAGCTTCGGGTCTCTGGCCTGTGCCAGACCGAGCTTGGCAGAGGGTCCATGTAGATTTTGCAGGACTGGTTAATGGCAAGATGTTTTTGATTGTGATTGATGCATTCTCTAAATGGCCAGAGGTTGTGGTAATGCAGCATACTTCAGCAAACATTACAGTAGAGAAGCTGCGGACGATCTTTGCTAATAAGGGGTTGCCGGAGATCCTGGTCTCTGATAATGGTCCGCAGTTCATCGCGGGTGTATTTGATGAGTTTATGCACCAGAATGGCATTCGACATCTACGGTCCGCACCGTATCATCCTGAGACGAATGGCCAAGCTGAGTCGTTTGTCAAGATGTTGAAGCGGGCTTTGCGCAGGGGGGGGTGTTGCACCTGTGCAGGCGGTAGTCGATGTCTTTTTGCTCCATTACAGTAACGCAGTTCATCCTGTCACGGGTGATTCGCCTGCCATTCGTCTCTATGGACGGGCTTTGCGGTCCAGGCTGGATTTGCTGCGACCTGGAGGGTCGGGGAGTGGGGCAATGTCGCGTCCGACGCGGCTGCGCAGCTTCGAGGTGGGGCAGCGGGTGATGGTACGCGATTATTTCCACGGTTCCAAATGGGTGCCGGCGGTGGTCTCTGTGGTGCTAGGGCCGGCGAATTGCATGGTGCGGACTGATGGTGGGGATGTGTGGAAGCGGCACGTGGACCAGATGCATGATCGCTGTTCAGCGTCACCCCCCCCCCACACCTCCCCGAGCCGAACGTTGCGGGGCCCCCACCGGTAGTCTCGCCGGCACCTGACGTTGTATCGCCGGGACTGGCTGGGCCGGCGCCGAGGGGGTCTTCGCCTGATGCCGTCCTACCCGGGGACGTCGAGCAGGCTGGGCAGTCGGGGGTAGCTGGTGTTGCGGAAAGTGCAAGTCCAGCGAGGGTGTCACCTCGACCGAGCCGGGAGGCATCTGAGCCTGGACTGTCTGGTGGCGCTGCCCGTCCGAGGCGGGTCAGGGTGCGGCCGCGGTACTTGGAGGATTATGAGTGTTGATGGGTTCCCGATGGTCATGTTGTGATTATCCGTTCGTTATGTGACGGGTCATTTTACGGGGGGAGGAGTGTGCTGTGTCACGTGATTGGGTTTTCGTATATCATGCCTCGCCCGCTAGTGGTGGTAAGACTGTGCTTCTGGTCGCGCAATAAAGCGGAGTAGATGGTGGCCCGCGTGCTTCTTGCGTCCCACTGCACCTAGTACACACTAGGTACTCATTTTGCCGACCTCAGAAGGATGACAGGCTGAGTCAACCCCACCTGATATTAATTCAACAGCCGAGCAGAATTTGAACTCAGGAACTGAGGATCCCAAGCCCAGCACCCTAACCATAAAGCCAACAACAGGCATGTCTACATTGTGGTGTAGCAAAAATCTTGAGTGTTGCAGTGGGAAAAAGAAAGAAAGAAGAAAGAATGAAAGAATGAAACAATGAAAGAATGAGATTGAAAGAATGAAAGATTGAAAGAATGAAACAAAGATTGAAAGAATGAAAGAATTAAAGATTGAAACAATGAAAGATTGAAAGATTGAAAGATTGAAACAATGAAAGATTGAAAGAATGAGATAATGAAATTGAAAGAATGAAAGATTGAAAGAATGAAAGATTGAAAGAAGGATTGAAAGATTGAAAGATTGAAAGAATGAGATAATGAAATTGAAAGAATGAAAGAATGAAAGATTGAAAGAATGAAAGAATGGAAGATTGAAAGAATGAAAGATTGAAAGAATGAAAGATTGAAAGAATGAAACAAAGAAAGATTGAAAGAATGAAAGAATGGAAGATTGAAAGAATGAAAGAATGAAAGATTGAAAGAATGAAACAAAGAAAGATTGAAAGAATGAAAGAATGAGATTAAAGAATGAAATAATGAAAGATTGAAATAATGAAATAATGAAAGATTGAAAGAATGAAACAAAGATTGAAAGAATGAAACAAAGATTGAAAGAATGAAACAAAGATTGAAAGAATGAAACAAAGAAAGATTGAAAGATTGAAAGAATGAAGAATGAGATTAAAGAATGAAAGAATGAAATAATGAAAGATTGAAAGAATGAAGAATGAGATTAAAGAATGAAAGAATGAAATAATGAAAGATTGAAAGAATGAAACAGAGATTGAAAGAATGAAAGATTGAAAGAATGAAAGATGGTTTGACTCAAGACACTACAACAATGTATAAATGAGTGTGTCAATCACTTCACTCACTGCCTTTATGCATTGAAACCATCTGACACTCCCCTTAGTTTGTGGTTTGGACTTCCTTTCCTTGATGTAAACTCGACTTGTAAACGATGGATCCGAACTTGATTGGATTTTCACTTTCATTTGGAACACACACGGTTACCATGGCGACGCTTAATTTTTCCATGACAACCAGCGACATTAACATCAATTGTCCGATCTCTACGTCAACAATCATCGCGTCTGTACCTCACAAAGGTTACAAGAACTCAGGAAACATTAAACTTAACACCATAGAATCAGTTTGAACGTCACAAGCGTTCAGTGTCAGGGAGAAACAGGCACCCAAAGCACGCAGAAAACACAAACATTCAAAGCGCAGTCACACGGTGGAAGT